>NC_056737.1:1954267012-1954414512 GCF_019279795.1 Protopterus annectens
TTATTTTCGCTTTTATACTCAGACATCTATTCTAAAAAGACGGATCCCTCTACTAACCGATACATGGAAAGATTTCTGAAATCTATCAAATTCCCCTCTCTAAATGATTCCCAAAGGGACATGCTTTCTGCTCCCTTAAACCTTCAGGAAATTTCATCTATCATTACCAATCTTAAAAGCAAATAAATCTCTGGGCCCAGATGTATTTACAGCTGAATTCTTCAAAACCATTAACTCTGTAATCTCCCCTATCCTTCTAAAAGTATTTAACTACATAATAGATAATGGTATATCAGATATACACTGGAACACATCAAAAACAATCCTTATTCTGAAAAATAATAAAGATAAAACTGATCCCCAGAATTATCGACCCATCTCTTTGATAAATATTGACATTAAGATTCTAGCAGCCTTACTGGCTAATAGATTGAAGAAAGTCTTACCTTCTCTAATCTCCTTGGATCAAGCAGGTTTTATGAAATATAGACACACATGGGACAGCACTTTGACATTGCATTCCTTAATTCACTTTAACAAAAAGAAAAAAAAAACACTTTATGCTTTAACGTTAGATGCTTCAAAAGCCTTTGAAAGGGTCAATTGGGACTTCCTCTTTCAAACTATGACTTATTTCAACATACTCACCATTTTTATAGACAGGATTAACATCCTATACCAAAACTCATACACCTACTTACAGATCAACAAAAATCTGTCCAAACCTTTAAAGATAGCAAATGGTACAAGACAGGGCTGTCCCTTATCCCCCTTTCTCTTCAATTTATTCATAGAACCATTATTTCTGTATATTGCCCAAAATACTTTTCATCTAATTCCCAAAGTATTAAACACTAAAATATTACTGTCTGCCTTCGCAGATGATCTGAATCTCTATTTTCAGCTTCCCAATACTGACCTCAATAAAATTGTTAATTCTATTAACATGTTCTCAAAGGCTTCAGAATACCAAATTAACCTTAAGAAATCGCACATCTTTCCTATCAACCCTCTAGCTCACAAACCTAAATATTTTCCTAACTCTCCTTTTAAGACAATTTTTGACATTAAATACCTAGGGATCCACTTTGAACATAACCAACTCTCTATGTTTCAAAATAATATGCTTAGAACTTGGTCAAAAATAACTTTAGATCTTTGCAGGTGGGAACTAATGAACCGGTCTCTTCTATCTAAATCAGCGATAATTAAAATGAACATTCTCCCCAGACTTCTCTATCAATTTAACGCTTCAGACCAGATAATATCCAAGTGATTCTTATCCAAACTTAATAAAGAATTTGCTAAATTTATCTGGTTCCCTAAATCAGTGAGAATTTCATACTCTAAATTATCACTTCCTAAAAATAAAGGTGGTCTTGGTCTCCAGAATTTCCATCTCTATTATACTATTGTCTGCGCTAACAGAATTTTGTCTATTGCGAAACTTAACTATAGAGAATACAACTCCTACTCTGCCTGGTCCAAAATGTGGTATCAACATATCCTAACCAGTAAAATTAACCCGCTGCCCTCCCTTTTCTTTCCCTGGATGATATAGTCAAATCTAACTTATCCACCAATTTAAAACAAAAAATTTGATCCTTTCAAAACTTATTAAAACTTATTAAGCTAGACAATGTTTTTCCTCTACTTCAACCTCTTCATTTAAACCCCAATATCAAAATAAACAATATGTCAATCAATCTTTCTAACTTCCCTCTTATTAAAAACCTTACAGTCTGGGATATACTTAAACATAAAAATGAATCACTTACCAACCTTAGCATAACTCTTAAAGTTAACAAGAAATACTTAACTATTCTCCAACAGTTACGAGAGTTAATTACATCAAAATTCACCCATCTAATAATCAATTGCCAAGACATCATCAAATTAGAGATTATTATTCAGACTCTGACCTTACCAGAGAAAATGCTTTCCAATTCATATAAACTTCTATCATCCATAATTCATGAGTCAGACTGTCTATTCTCTAGCTATCGGGGCAACTATAACTTTCATTTGTCGGAGAAACAGAAACTCTCTGCTATAAAAAATACCCTAGATTTTTCCCCTTTCACAAAACTCATCTATACACAATTAATGATCAATAATAATGCATACTATACTCCCTCTATATTATTCAAGTTTGATCCAAAAAAATCCCCCTCCTGTCCGTGCTGCCCCTCCCCAAAGGCTGATCTCTTACACGTTCTATGGTCATGTAACTACTCACATAAGCTTTGGACCTCATTAAAAGTACGTCTCCGAAAAATGGGATACCATAAATCGACCCTTTCTTGGGAACTAGTCATACTGCATATCCCTACCAGATTTCTCTCTAAATTGGACACACATGTTCTGGTCTTCTTATGCTCACTCATAAAACTTTATATCACTAAAAATTGGACAGATCGCACTAAACTATGTTGGGACAACTTTAAGGAAATGGCTTGTTCATACATTGCAGCACAAAAATTTATTAAGAAAGGCCCTAAAAAAATTGCCCTCTTAACAAAAGTCTGGGAAAGGGTTACTAATCTTATTTTTAGTGAATAACAATCCTATTACCCCTATCTAGAATTGAGACCTTTTATATAATTCATGCTCATTTTACCTATATTTTTCTAATGGTAGCACTTGGGTTAGTTCTTCTTGTATATATTGTACATACAGTGTTATGATTTTCCAAGTTTTTGTCTGCTTTTTATGTTAACTAGTGCTCAGTCTATATGCTCTTTCATGTATAAACATTTAGCCACTGGCTGTGCACTTTCTTATTATTACATCTTATGAATCGAATAAAAAGTTTTTTGAAAAAAAAATGAGGATGCTATCAGTTGTTTCAGTTTGCAGAAAGCTGATTCTGCTTCTGGTGTCCATTGTAATAAATCTTGTGCTGCTATAGGCTTTTTGTATATCAAGTTGGTCAATGGAGCAGACTCCAAGGCATAGTTTGGAATCCAACTTCGACAGAAATTAGCCGTGCCCAGGAAGGACATCATTTCCTTCTTGGTAGTCGGTTTGGGTATTTTCCTATCCTCATCTAATGTTCTGCCTTCTTTGGATATTACATATCCCAGGTATTTAACCTGCTTTCTCCAAAGCTGCAATTTGTTTTTGTTTACTTTATGTCCTTGAGTGGCTAGAAATTGTAGTAATGCTATGGTATCTTCTCTGCATTCCTGCTGGGTGGGGGCTGCCAGCAGGATGTCGTCTACATAAAGTAAAATTTGGCTGCCTCTTGGTGGGCTAAATCCTGCCAAGTTGCTTGCCATCTCCTGTGCAAATATTGTTGGGCTTTCACAATACCCATGTGGTAGTCGCGTGTATGTATACCTTTTTTTGTGCTAGCAAATAATAGGTCAGAGAGCATCTTGCAATTTCAGAAAGCATACTGCAGTTTGAAAAAGCATCTTATAATTTCATACAGAATTAAGCTCTACATAAAATAGAATGAAATGTGTTAACTCTTTTAGCTTCTAATAAGCACTAAATATATACATTAGTACATATTTTTCTAACAATGTGCGTATGCATATATACCTATTACATACTAGATGACCTACACGGGGCAGTCCATTTGAACCGGCCCAACCAACCCTTGCACTCCTGGATCCATAATCGCACACCCATAGTTCCTCCACCCCACCCGTGTTGAGTTTCTATGCGTATCAGCCATTATCCACTTGATTTTGCAGCCATGACACACCTTTACACATTGCCCTCTCCAGAGCGTTTGGGGCCCACACACATTTTGTCCCGCCTTGTGTATTCACAGGGTCTCCTGCCATTTATATTTGCACATACTTGCCTTTCCTGGTATTATGGATTACGGCCATTTGCGGTTTACAAGTGTGGGTGGTCCCAACATGGACTACATTCTGTTTGTGTGTAATGTAGACATAGCAGTTCAATGATGTTATGCCCACTGGTAGAACCCTGCCTGTGGTGATAATAGTGGTGCTCTGCTCACTCTTGGGCAGCTTTATCTGACATACACTGCAAGCACTATATAATACCTTAGTTGCTCTCGATTCTCTTCACAGCCCTTGTGTATGGTTTATTCTTACGGCCTTCATTCTTTATATATAGATATATATATAAATATATATATATATATATATATATATATATATGTATATATATTTCATGTCTGTGAATATATAGCTATACACACACACACACACACACACACACATACACACACACACACACACACACACACACACACACACACACACATATATATATATATATATATATATATATGTTCTTTTAAAAAACACTTCAAGACTTTGAACTCAAATCTTAGCGTAGTACTGTGGCATTAAATAAAATACAGTTGTCCAAAAATAAACGAGCGAAATCCTTCACACGTAAACTGATTTTTATTAAGTGCTTTCATTCTTTCGTATCCAAGAACTTCTTCAGAATGAAATGAAAAACAATTAACAGTGGTATATGTAATGAAAAATACAATAAAAAAGTAATAAAACATTCAAATAGGCTGCTAAACAAACCCCCCCCAGAGACTGGAAATAATCAAGAGACTGCTATAAACAAAAAGTTGTAAGCCGAAGTGGAAAAGGCAACAGTAGCAAAGTACACAACATTCTTTTGTAAAAAATCTGTACATGTAAAGAAACAGCATCTGAAAAAGGACAACAGACTCCAAAAGTAAACAGCAAAGTATACAGCGGTAACGAGCGAAGATAATATTAAAATTCCTCTAGTCCTAAGAGAAATCCCCTTATATAAACTTACTGGCATAAAGGTTAACTACTACTGGAGAGTAAATGACACCTGCAAGCCATAAAGATGTCTGCTCACTAAATAGTTTAAAAAGCATATTAGCATTCCTACTGAATAGTACTCAGAAGGAGAAATAAAATAGACTAAATCAGTACATCAAAGGCAATTAACAAATAATGGGTTTGTACATAAAAGGAGAAGTCACTAAGAAACCACTCTGTAAGAGTGAAGACACCATTGAAAATCCTAATAAAAGTAATACTAACACGAATCCTCAAGCCTTAAGTGTAGTCCACTCACAGTAAAAATCAATCGCCACTAATGAATTAAAATGGAAATAAATGCACCCTTTAAGAAATGTCTGCTCATCTAGTAAAACACCTTGCATGAAATAGTTTAAAGTACTTAAGTATAATATGAAATAGTCACAGAAAACACCCAATCCCAACCTAGTTCTGTATACGTAAACCAAAGAAAGAGAATACTGCTAAAAAACAATAGAGTAAGCAACACCCTATCCCAAAGTAGTTCTATATAAATACACCAATGAAAGAGAATACGACTAACAAATAATGGAGTAAGCAATGAAAAACTGGCCAATGCTAGACATATAACTCTGTCAATATTATCAAATAAAAATCGAGGTTCAATCCACCAGTAAGAGGTTATACAGCAGACAAAGAACCAATTAGAGTCTCTAGAGAAGGAAAGAAGTGTTCATAAAAACCTAAAGCACTTCGGCAAGAAATTAAAGGCGTAAAATAATGTCATGAAACAAAACTACTGATATAACGCGAGCAGAGACATTGCTATAACCTGTAATGAAGCAATAATAATAAAGAAGATTATAATATTAGATAGAAACCAGAAAGAGCTTCAAATAAATATACAAACAATAGGTATAATTCATTTAAAAGAAAAAGTCTGTTAGTGTGCAAACTCCTTAAAAATTCCTATACAAGGTATTAACAAGAATCCTAATGTATAATTAAAAGTCCGCTCGTAATAAAAATCATACTGAACTAAGAAATAGCGTTAGGAAACATACGCTCATCGAAACATAACGCATAAGAAAGTTAAAAAAGCGTACTTACATGACACAATCAATCCCAGACTAGTTCTGTAGAAAGATTCAATAAAATAATAGTTATAATGCATTGAAAAGAGAAAGTCTGTTAGTGTGCAAACACCTTAAAAAGGCCTGTATAAGATAGTAACAAGACCGCTCTTAATAAAAATCATACAGTACTAGAAATCGATTAAAGAAACATCCTCTCTTAATAAACATCATGCAGTACTAAAAGATAGAGCTAAGAAACGTACGCTCATCAAGACATAACGCATAAGAAAGTTTGAAATGCGTACCTACATGACACAATCAATCCCGAACTAGTTCCGTAGAAATAAAAAGCGATAGAGTAGGCAAAGAAACACAACCCAATGCTAAACTTTTAACTCAGCCCGTCTTATCAAATTAACTACGAAATAATGTAATGTCATAAAATGCTTTACATTTTTACCTGTCAGGTACTCTCCTTTGCAAGTAGCTCTTGAAGCTGCCACTTTATTGGTTGCTTTCAGCTACTTTTCTATAGGAGTACAAATATTTGTGCTTGCTAGTTTATTGGTTATTTCCAGGTGCTGCTCTATTGGAGTACAGAATATTTTGTTTGATAGCTGATTGGTGCATTTGTTTAGCAGTCTATTTGAATGTTTTATTACTTTTTTATTGAATTTTTCATTACATATACCACTGTTAATTGTTTTTCATTTCATTCTGAAGAAGTTCTTGGATATGAAAGAATGAAAGCGCTTAATAAAAATCAGTTTACGTATGAAGGATTTCGCTTGTTTATTTCTGGACAACTGTATTTTATTTAATGCCACAGTACTACGTTAAGATTTGACTTCGAAGTCTTGAAGTGTTTTTTAAAAAAAGTTTCTAGTTGCTCTTCAACAGTTTAAGTTTCGGTGTTTATGGCATATATATATATACATATATATATATATATATATATATATATATATATATATATATATATGTGTGTGTGTGTGTGTGTGTGTATATATATATATATATATATATATATGTGTGTGTGTGTATATAAATTACATCTGTACATAAAAACATACATTTGCTATGCTGGCAGCTGCTTACACCCGTACAGGTGCACTTGCATATGCTTACTGTAAGTTACATATGTTTACTGCTGCTTATTTGTGCTTATGTGTGCCTTATTCATTATGACAGTACCGCTTTGATTTAAGGAATCCGGTTAATGGCCCCATGCGAAACACACATTCACCTTTACATGTTTAAATGTTGGCTTTACAGCACATTGACATTTATTCCCCAAGGAAAATTATATGTGCTATAGTCGAACTTGAACCAGGAATGCCTTTACATTAGGTGGATGCTCTAACCACTACACTATTGGTGTTCTGCTTCATTTATATGTATACCCAAGGTTTATAGTTACCCGAACACATACCTCAACACTTCACTTACACAGCAGGCATCCGTTCTCCTGCTGGGAAAACCGCAGTACTACACATGCGCCGTTCCCTATTCCCTACTGCTCTAGACCCATGCTGAATGTTTACTCACTCCAAGGATATTCAGAACTCCCAAGCTTATAGTCCTGGCACATACGTGTGTTTGATTGTCAGGGTGTTCATGTGGTCATCCGACTGGAGACCGGAACAGCCCTGTACCTATTTGAAAGTCAGAATTAGCACATGGACAGAGTTAGTCCCAATGTTACCATTCTACCTGTGTTTACAGACACAGGGTTTTGCCCACCTCTGACTGGCTTGATATGTCGGCACTACATAATATGGGGTGGGGGTATTCCGCTGGTGTTTCCCTTCACATTCGTTATGACTGCTTTATTGTGACCATGTTCATTCATATATATATATCTGTCTGTACATAAACATACATATACACCTACATACCTATTTACATTTCCCATACTGTTGAATGTACGTGGCACATCCCCGCTGGCTTTACCTGCCTATATCTGATGGACATTATTCTGGCCATCACATAAAATTAGAGGCCCTTGCATGGCTTGGACCCAGGAGACAGACAAACCTTAGTCACCGGTTTGACCACTACACCATCCATGGTACATTCCGCATGGATGGTAGCTAGGATATATGACTTCACTACAGGTATTCAACAGTACTGGCAACAAATGTGACAGTTGGTTGGTGTACATATATGTACGGACCTTTCAACCACTCAGGGACTAATTTGAACAGTAACATGGACAAGACAAGGACAAATCGGGGACAATCATGGACACTTTTAAAATATTAGTACTATTAACTTGAAATGTTGACAGAATCAGAGCATATGCATTAATACTTATTTTCTGAAGTAGAAAACGTCTATTACTATCAATTATTGTCATTATTCATTCAGTGTAATTCACCACCTTTCCTCCAAATGTCACTGGTTTTAGGGGGGATTAAGAGGCTGGCCAGTTATTGTGTGAATGCTCTGACCATTGGTAGGGTTGCCACCTTTTCATATGGCCAGGATGGGATATTCGGGACACACCAGATTTTCATGCCAACACATACCCACGGTCAGTACAGGGTTTAGAACTTTACTTATTTTCCTAGATGAGATCTTATTCTTGTAGCAGTTTAGTTGCTTATTCTGTTTCTTATAAGATTTATGTATTTTACATACAGAAATAACTGTTTTATGCAACTGTTACATGAAATATGGTACATAATTATTTCCTACAATCACAGGACATTTGCCATTGTATTATTTTTGGTCAGGACACACCTACCCAGACAGGGACTGTCCCCCACAAAGTGGGACAGGAGGTACCCTGCTTACATCAGCACCTTAATCACCCTATATCCGACTGCCACTATGTGAATGTGTAAAGTATATATTCTCGATAATGCATGTGGGGAGCCGTGCATCATGGTCAGGTGTTTAATCCCAGGTAGTAGGTTCTGCATGACTGGCTGGAGGCTGAGCAGTCTCGTGAACCACTACTGCACATACAACTTGTGTCCAGATGTCTAGAGGACTGGACATCATGTTGTGACACCAAGTCTGATGTTTACACTGGATACTTATCCCATGAGGGATATCCAAAAATTGATCAGAGCAATAAACTTCGATATTTTTGGATTTATGAAAATGTGATAGGGTTATACATGCAAGGGATACATAGTTTGCAATCCTGAGACTGCCTAGGGAGAGGCTGCCTACTAGATATGAGTAGTGTTCACTATGTGCAGATATGGCTTCGCCAAGCTAGCAGCCCAAGTATGGCTGGATTTGGTAGACGTTCAGGAATGGGGGGGGGGTTGTGTGCTGTAGAGGGGATGATGGGTATTCAATTATGCATCCATGTGTGTTGTGGTTGGATGGCTCAGTTCAGTCCAGACCATTATGTGGGTATGTGCCGGTGACGTTTCTGTACATGTGTATCGCACATTTTAATATTCATATGTTTGTGGGATCATGTTCTACAGTATGGCCTGTCAGATTGTATTGTGGATGTGTATGTTTGTTATTTGTGTTTCTTTCTGATTCACCCACTGCTCCCTCATACACCTCCAGTTCACCTATTGTGCATCCAGCACAGTCTCCCCATGGCGAATTATTGCATTACCCTTCCCCCCCACACCCATATTTCACACACTCCATCCATCCCTTCTCTGGTTGATGGCCCATGGCATGGTCAAGGGAACACATTGCATACACTACATATCTCTGGTACCTGTATGGTTTTGAGGACTACCCTAGCATTTTTTACCTTCCACATGCTGTACATCATGCACATACGTACACGCAAATACTTATCTTTCGTGACATGGTAGGTAGACCCGGGTAATACCCGTTCATCTTTGGCCCATCCTGAAAAGTACAACTTGGACCGCAAATGAGCAGATTTTGGGTGAATGCTCTGACCATTGGTAGGGTTGCCACCTTTTCATATAGCCAGGATGGGATATATTAGGGACACATATCAGATTTTACAGGCCAACACATACCCATGGTCAGTACAACAGATAGTACTTTTGTTTTATGCCTAAATGTAAGCTTATTGTTGTAGCAGTTTAGCTGCTTCTTCTGTTTCGTTTACTTGCTTATTCTGTTTCTTGTAACATGTAGGTATGTTACATATGGAAATAACTATTGTATGTGACTATTACATAAGATGTGGGACATAATTATGTCCTACTATCGCAGGATATTTTACATTTATAATGGCTTTGGTATGGGCACTACTGACCAGAGGGGGACTGTCCCTCACAATGTGGGACAGGTGGTAACCCTGACCATTTGGCTAGACTTAGCTATTGGTGGAGCGTTAACACGATGCGTTTCGCTTCCACTTGGTATAACTATCAACACTACAATAGAATACGGGCATGGGGTTTTAAATGTCATTTGTTCGAGGGATGGGGACTCAATATTCAGCTACGTGCATTTGTGTTTGCTTCTTATTTTTGTGTTCGCAAAACTATCTTGCATGCTTTGCATATATTTCAGTATCCACGGACACTGAGAGGTGTGATTACTATTGGAGACAGGCTGTACTATTCAGCATTTTAGGTTGCACATAAACAGCCGATATGTCTACGCCTCCATGCAGTGTTTCAACATGCCACATGCACTCGCGCACATTTCCTATGCATGTGGATGTAGTGGCAGCGCGCCTTCATTAATATGCATATGGCGCTACTGCGCCATCTCTATGCCGCACGGATGGCGCAAGCCTAACGCCGTCCTTGCGCTGAACTTCATGAATCCCGAGGTGTATCCCCTGTATAGTTTATCAAAGAAAACAGTAGAGCTGATTCTTTTGCAGTCAGACAATAAAACAAGTATGTTTCTCTGCTGGATTAAACAAAACTTTCTTTCAAAGCTTCAAAAAACTGCAATAAACGAAAATCAAATGGCAAAAAACAATGAAAGTATGCAAACTATAAACAAAGAAATCCAAAAATAGTCAAAGAGCAGCTTTAGCTGGTGTCATAGATTAAATCTTGTCCTGTTCTTCTTACCTTAGCTAAAAAATGTATTTCTTGATTAATTTTTGCAGTTGAGATACACATCACAAATATTTGTGAAATGGCCCTAATCAAGAACTTTCTTTTAAACAGCATGAAAAATATATAGAAGAAAAGCACATCTAAAGTAAAATAAACATTTAAATGAAAGCAAAATAGTCTCCCTCTGTCACTCTCTCTCTTTATATATATATATATATATATATATATATATATATATATATATATATATATATATACAGACAAATAAATATATGTATGCATACTATACACAAAGACATCCAAAACAATATAACAGTAGCTTTTGCTGCCAGTTCTTACAGAGTGAACATTGTCACATTCTACTTTCCTTAAATAAACATTTTCTCATCTCTGCTCATAATTCAAATAAAGTTAAAGTCAAAGTCAAAGAATGCAACAGAAAAAATATGCCATTCCTAACCAAAAATTTTCCCTTAAAACTAAAGGAAAGCAAATTGAAAGTAATGCAATATGTTTAAAACAACATAGACTACAATGAAATGAGAAAAGGACCAGTCACAGATTATGTTTGCCTGGAGATCTCACAGATGAAACCTTGTCCTATTCTGAATAAAAAAATGCTTCTTCTCTGAACCTCCCACAATTCACATAGAGAGAATCATTTTATAGTTAAAGCAACTATAACACAAATGTTTGCTAACTAATCCTAATGAACGAAAAACACTACTGCAGTAAAAAAAAAGTTAAAAACAAATCCGACTAACATATAAGAAACGGCATTAAAATAAAATCAAAAGAAAAAAAAGGTATTTAAACTATTGCAATGAAACCCAAAATAGTTACAGAGCAGCTTTAGCTGGCAGTTATCACGGATTAAATATAGTCCATTTCTTCTTACCTTAAATAAAAATGGTACTACTCAGCACCAGTCACAATTTAAGTACTGTTAGTCCTGTTCCAATCAAAGAACCAAACTTGTCTCCTTTAAAACTCCCAGGAAACCAGATTAAAATCAGTTAACAAATGTAAGAATTCTAACTTTAAACCAAATATCCAGAGAGTCACAGAGCAGGCCTTGCCACTTCTACTTGCCTTAAATGAAAATGCTTTAACTAAGCAATAACCAATGACGTGGTGTGGTACATTGAAGATTTATCTATGGTTGGTGTGGTTTAATCATGAGGGTGAAGCTTGAGTGATTAAACAAAGGCAACTGTGGGTAAATCTTCAATCTACCACAACCACGGAGTCGGTTATTGCTATTATGCAATGACATTAGTTATGAAAAAAAATACTTACTTTTCTTAAATAATGTTTTTGTATAACGGCAGATTACTGTTCTTCCGCCAGTTGTGGTATACTGCTTCTTTATTTTGGTGTACTACACATGCGTATGGGACTTGCATTCCCATGCATACCCAGTACATCAATGCTTTGAAATGGAAGCAACAGAGAAAAGAAAGTCTCTGTTGCTCTGTTTTATCTTTTTTTTTTTAATTGTTAAAAAAAAAGTTTTGGGGCACTTTATACCAACGGAAAAAAGTCCTGGCGACTGGACCTTTTTCTGTTGGTATATTGTGGGATTTACAATGGGCATGCTGATTATACTGGGCCTATCAGCGTGCATGCTTTCAAATACTAATAGGGAGTCATTGTATAATTCAGCTCTTCCCATAATATGGATAATCATTTAGTATTTAAAGAGTTTAACACAAGTGTTTACCAACTGCCGAGATCAAGACTCTTACACCCATGCAATTTATGCAATTCCAGCATCCAGCATCTAGCTGTGCTGACCTACACTAGCAATTTGTACAGGGTGACTTCTGACAGGGACATCTTATTGATGACACCAGAGATAGCTTTATGACATGGTTTATAACATTAATATGTAACCTACAGAACATGGCTAAGATGACATACAGGTTTGCACTGCCACAGACTCACAATAGGTTCATAGATTCATAGATTAGTACTAGGCTAACTACCCTTGCGAGACATTTTAAACTTAGCCAATTATCCCTTGTGAAACTCAAACCCTGTCCCTTGTGTTTGTAGGGCAAACACCTTAACCATTAGGCCATCCTCCCAAACAATGTTGCTGAGCACATGTTTTGATTGTTGAGGATCTGCTTTCGGCTACTATATTCTTCTGGTGGTGCACTGCAATAACTCTGGATATGTTTGCTGTCTATTTAATGCTGCCCAACAAAGTGGCATGCAGAGAGAGCAGTGAATCAGCATCAGAGGAAAAGACAGACCATACCAGCAACAAACAATGTGCTGGTTGAGATCTGACTTCAGCAGGATCCCATTGTAGGATAAGATACTTACATTTTGCTGCAGTACTGGCAAAGAGGTGGCATCTAGTGCACAACTAATGCCAACATTAGAAACAACAAAGAGTGAAACTGATATGTGCAATACTATACCCTGACTATACAGTACAGTGCATTGAATGGCCATGCTCTGCATCAGACTGTACCTAACCTATGTTATACTTTGGAGTGGGTAGTGAGCAGTTGACATCATTTGCACAGATGGGATGGGGCAGAGTGACAGGCCTGGCTATTACTTTTGTTTTACCATTTCTCAGATGACTATATTTCCCTTTCTATGCTCTGTAGTACAGAGAGTACAAAGTACTGATTATTGCTCTTTGACTGTTTTCTCTTTATTACTATCATAATCTTTTTTTGTTATTTTTTCTTTGTTGTTTATCTCAAATTTCATTCACATTTTCTGCATTACCAGTCATGGTGATAGATGGGGTATGTCAGTGTCCACTACACCTCACTCCCTGTCACCTGTTGAGTCTGTGGCCGTCTCCAAGGCAATCTCTATAAAAAGTGTGTGTGTGTGTGTGTGTGTGTGTGTGTGTGTGTGTGTGTGTGTGTGTGTGTGTGTGTGTGTGTGTGTGTGGTGGGGGGCTCTGTTAGACTCTGGTGTTGCTTCTCTGGATGTAGAGTACAGGCAGGCAGGCATAGTGTGCTGCTGGGATATCACATTGGGTCAAACAGCAGGAGGGGGTATGACTGTTGACAACTGTCCAGTGGCTGTTAACATGGATGGGCATCCTGTTGTGCATCCTTGATTGAATTGCAGAATCACACTGCTGCATGGTCCTGACCACTGGGCCATCCATTGCTGGGCTCAGACATGAGTTTGGCCAGAGAGGTAACTGAGCTCTGGTTGGGCTCGCAGCTGGACAGCTTGACATGTAGCTGTCACCCCATTCTATCCCCCTCATGGAGTTCTCTTTACGTGTGTGTCAGTTCCCTTCCCAATTTTCTGTCCAAACTACAATCTCACCAACTGCTCTCCCTTTGTGTGTATCTCTCTTTTATGGCCTCCACAAATGCGTGTCCAAATCTTCCATGTGTTTGTCTTAGTTTGCCATTTTTTCCTCATAGTCTACATTTGCTGCCATGCCTACACCCTCCTTCCTAATCACATCCCCCCATGCAACCTTCATGAAAAGGATACCTGTCTCACCAGGAATAAAAAACAACTTCCACCCTCATCCCACACCACTCCTCCCTTCCTCTGGTCCTTCTGCATGTTGCTGCTCCCCCTTTCTTACTGCCGTATCCACCATTTTTTTTTCATTTATAATATAAATATGGTATTGACTTTACTATCCAGTGCTTATCAGGTCTCCTACCTGTGGCCATGTCGCTAGTGGCAGCATGTTGATGCACATGTGGACCCACATTGTTGTAGGTAAATTTGTACTCCACTAAGCTACTTATGCAGCTGTAGGCTCTGCACTTCTACAGTAGGATACAGGTATGTAGACTTTCTACTGTTAGGTATCCTCGTGCAACTTTGGTCATGCAATTTTTTTTCTCATCCCAGGCCAGATTTAATCCCTTTGTATTCAAAATGATTGTGTCTTTTTGGCTTTTCCCGGTTAGGGGTCGGCACAGAGGAACTCTGATCTGCTAATAATTGGCAATAGACTTTTACGTGCCGAGTTGCCATCCCTGACACACAACCTTCAATGAAGGTACGCCCATTCACGTATGTCTCCACACAGAAGATGCTCTAGCTGTGAGGCAACAAGTCTACCGCAGCACCACCACCGCAGTAATCCCTTTGTATACAGAATATGCATTAAAAATGCTTATTTACTGCCCAAAATAACTTCCATTTAATACTCAAAAAGAAAAAAAGCAATGAAAGTAAAATAACAAAGTTAAACACACTGCAGTAAGGCAAGAGCAAAGTACAATAAATAATGAATATATTTAAATGATCCCCCTCCCCCCAAAAAATCCAAAACAGTCACATTGAGCTATAGCTAGCATGTTTTTAGGATAAAATCTCTACCGGTTCTGTTTATCTTAAATTAAAAAAAATAATTGCTACTTCTTAGCAGCTGACACATTTCATGTTTTTTTTTTTATATTTACCTTAAATTAAAATATTACACATCATCTCCATCTACAGTTCAGGGAGAAATAATTATTTTGCAGAAACAGAATTCAACACTAGTGTTTACTAACTATTCTTGACAAGAATCTTCATTTAAAACTCTAAATAAAAACAAGGTAAAATAACATATGTCAAAGCAAAACAAACTGCAATAAACAAGAACAAAGACAATAAATAACAAAAGTAAGCAAAACAATTGAATATATAAACCAGTGAATTTAAGGAAAACAAAATGAAATAAAAAGGATAAAAAGATAATCTATTGTGGATTCTTTAAAAACACAAGTTTAGCTTTTATATGTGTATATCAACTGACTGAACCTGTCTTTTGTAGAAATTAAAATTCAGTGTGAGGTTATCAAGCACTGATTGATGGGTATGGCTAGATGTCCAGATTGCTAAATTATCAGTAGAAAGATGAATGTTACCTGTATTATTGAGTTTCATATATTTTTAACACTCATGAGAAAATTACAAGTCTTAAGTTCTAGGCCATGTGGGACTTCTGATGGGAATATTTGTTTGGTAGGTTATGTCTTCTTTTCTAGGTGCTTCTGGAATTGATTGGCTATGTTATGTTCTGGTCTAATATGAAATATGATGCTGTTTGATGTAATACACAAAACAAACACTCGCAGGTTCTTTGACTAAGACTGTGAGATGGCTGTTATTAATGTACCATTTTTCATGTGGTTGTAGATATTATGTATTATTGAAATGAGAGTAGTAGATGTGAAGTGGTGTTTGTAAATGCTCTGTAGATTGGTGAGAAGTACGTTGCTTTAAACAAGGCGTCACCTCAGTTGCTCAGAGGAGGCTTTTTTGGGGCTTCTGGAGAGTTGGCAGATTATTTTGTTGTTGTGATACATTCATTTTGTTTTTTGTGAGCCAGCAATGCTTGGCTACTCATCTGTCATGTCTTCAGAATATTCCCAGGATTTTCAGGTAGTGACTTATCATACATTAAATCAAGGTCCTATCTGCACATGACAATGGCAGTTCAGGTGTATGTAAAAGATTCCGTGGAATTTATTTATGTATTTTTGCATCCCCTTTTGTTGACCATCACCCCCTTCTAATGGACTTAGATACAGTCATTCATCATCAGTGACCTTTTGATGCTGACCCTGATGACAGATAATAGGATCAAGACATCATCTATGCAATAATGGGGGTTTCTTGGTCCTTGTCCATCAACAGACTATCAGCTTTCTCCTGCAGTCCAATTTCTAATGGAATGGCTTGCCCTGCATTCTGAGCCTCTTGAACACCCTGAGGATCATATGCCCACTGATTGCCACACCCATCCCTGCATGCTGATGAAACAGTTCAGCCCTTCACTTAGCAGAAAGAAGAGATCTTTCACAATGAAGCTCTAACCCTTACCGTTTGCAGCTGACATGAACACCATGTTGGGTTCACCATCCATAAGTTCAATGCAGGCAAGATACTTAAGTTCAGTGGAATCCTTCTTTTGCCAAGAATGATGTCTATATACAAAGAAAATATGATTTACTACAGCTATTGAGCTGCTAGTTGGTTTCATTCTTGGGTAGGTGCAGGATAAAAAGGGTCTTTTTAGGCAGATGTTGGCCATTGGACATTCCTGTGTAGCACATATCAATGTAGTCATTTCCAGCCCTAAACTGGACCATATTAAGTTGTCTCTTGTCAATGTTAGAAGTCTTAACAACAAATGTCCTGATCTTGAGGCTTTCCTGCAAATTGAAGACATGCATGGCAATGTAGTTAGTATGTCTTGGTTTCAAAGACAGCACTACCTCCATATCTGGGCTTTGCTTCTACCAAGTTTCCACTTCTTCCATGTTATGCAGTATAATACAGATTCAAACAGTCACACAAGCATTTACGTACATATAAGGCATTTCTATTTGTCATCTCTAAATAGGCAGACAGACTACCACAAACTCACAGAGACCCACAAGCTGAACTCACGGAACCTTAACTCATCATGAAAAAGACTAGCTTTAAATGTATAGCCTGCTACAGAACACCCTTCATGCCAAATGATTGCCACATAACATTCCTAACTGTACTTGAGGAACTACCTATTACCAGAAATGCCCTTATGATGGCAGACTTCTAATTACCCCTAAATAAAATCGAGCACCTATACCTCCAAATTCAAGTAGGACCACAGAATTTTAGACTTTATTAATAAGAATTCCCTGGTACAAATTGTTAACAACCATAAGAGAGGACACAATATTCTTAATCTGGTCCTAAGTAATATTACCATTATTTGTACACCCCCTCTACTTCCTCTGTTCCTGGTTAAAACTGACCACAAATGTGTAACCTTCTATTTCAAAATCTATAAAATGCTTGGAGTCAATAGTTCTGAATTCAAGGATTATAAATGGATAGAACTTCTCAAACTCTAACAAGCTATCCATATTCACTATCCATCGTCAGACACTTCAGCAAGACAGCTGCTTTTAATACAAAGGAGTTCTGTTCCCACATAGACAAGTGACTAGACTTGACTATCAAGGCTTGAGACAAATATAATGAGGAGATTAAGAAAAAAATGGTGGTCCAGCAGCTTAAATAAACTTTACAACAAGGCAAAATGCTTTTTAAATCATACAGCAGATCTGAAACTCCCCAAATTAAAGATTACGTTAAGAATCAGTAACATAGCTAGGGTGGATGAAGGGGGCAGTTGTCCTGGGAGCAAAGCATTAGGGGGCTGGACTGACCAATCCTGATCTCTCTTTACTGTATACCAGTATTTAGAAATATACGACCAGTGTCTTGCATATAGAGCAATCTCTGATGCAGCTTTAATGGAAATGCTGTATATTTGCTAGCCGAATGGCACACGGGGTCACTCATTCAAAGGACCTTAACTTGGTATGCAACATTAACAGAACTTGCTAGAGACACAAATGTGTCTCACAGAGGTTGCCTCACCTTTGAAAAAAAGCTCCCTATTCATATTAAGCATAGTTTGAATGACTGGATGTGTGAATTAAATTTCACCCGGGGGTTCCAGTTGTGTCCCTCTTGGACAGGGACAATAGATGCTGATTTTAGTGTCTGCTTGAACCAGATACCCTTGGGAACATGCTTTGAATTTGGATAGGCTTGTAGAGGCCCTGAGGCCACTAACCTAGTAATCTCCTATGATCCTATGATCCTATGAATGCTGGGATTGCATTTATAGTCATAACTGAATGCTGTAGCACTCATTGTGTGGTATAAACTGTAGCAAATGCTTACGAGAGTTCAAAAGAAAAAAAAAGATTTTTTTATTGAAATATGAGCAATTTCCTAAAGCTTAAAAGAGTAAATTAACTTTTTTTCTTTTTTGTTCTCCATGCTTGGAGAAGAGCTTCTTTGGGGGAAGGGACATAAAATCAGAGAACAGCACTACGTGCAAAATATCTACCTACACCTCTGTCAAGAACATCAGTAAGGAACTAAAAGCTGCTATCAGGGTTAGTATGGAAAATCATGAATTTAATGTAAATACTGAAGCCATGCATAATTATAAGCCCATATTTAGTTATATTAAGATATGAGGAAATATCACACTGCATTGATCTGTGCATGTCACCACCTCAGCAGACATAGCAAATATACTAGCATGCAAATACAGAGCAAGCATTACCCCTGAAACACCTATTTCAGCTAAACAAATTTCTGAAAGCCTTACACCCCCAAAATGTCACTGAAAGTGATCTCTAAGGCCAAAAGTACTACTTCCATTCACCTGATAATTTATCTGGATGCTAATAAATAAAACCAAACATGCTCTTATGAATCAGTCCTTAAATTGTTTATCCAGAGCTTAGCCACATGATTTGTAAGGGTCCCTATTAAATTGCCAAACGTTTCAAAGTTTAAATGTCATATGGTCGACACTATATGATCGAACTTTGAAAAGTTTGAAGATGAAAGGTAACAGCTCCGTACATGCAGAATGGGAAAATTTCCCTTTTCTGCACTGAAGTGTGGTCTTGGAGTTGGTATATTTATGTAGGGGGGTGTGGAGGGTGCAGAGGGGGGGGGCTTGCTCAGAGCGTTAAGGTAAGTTTTTTCCTTTTTTTACTTTTTTATTATATATTCAAGGTTTCAGGTTTCACTCATATGTTATCGAACATATGAGGTTCAGAATTTTGAAGCTTCGAATATATAATATAGACCCAATCTGTAAGTATGGTGAACTGCAGTGTTAATGCCTTTTTGCAAACTTGGTCCAAACACAGACCCAGTACACTGCAGATCCTTCAGCCTGATTAGCCTGATTTGCAAAGCTATAGAGCACATCATATCTGATCTCATAAACTATGATATCAAAAACTTTATTAATTTAGACCCACATCAGTTCGACTTTGTCAAAGTCCTACCTACTCAATTTAGTTAACTTTTTGGGGAAGTTTACACTGGCTGTAGAAAGTGGTCATTCTTATCACACAACTATTTGGATTTGGCCAAAGTATTTACATTCTATACCCCATGCTGACATCATTACCAAGCTAAAGTACCTTGAAAGTAGATACTGTACATATGTGGTGAAGTGGATAGCCAACTGGCTGAAAGACAGAAGCCAGTGAGTTAAGGTGGTGTGCGCCTCCTCAGAAAGTAGGAAAGTAACTAGTGGTTTTCCCCAGGGCTCAGTAGTGGGACCACTACCTTTTGGTATCCACTTCTCTGCTTCCCAAACTGGGAATTAGGATCATTGGTTAATTAAGTTTCCAGATAATTGTAAACTGGGCATTATTGTTAAATCTCCCATAGATACTCATTCATTACAGCCAGAACTAACCCTCATAAACAAGCAGTGAATGGAAAAAGGGTAAATTTAAATGGACAAAAAAGTCTAGTGCTGTTATACTGGTAAGTGTCTCTCTCACTTAATTTACAACACAGCCAATAACTCACTGCAAGATGATAATGTGGCCAGAGATCTTGGAACTTGGGTTGATAATTTCATCGCTATCAACTACAATGTAGCAACATTAGTTGGAAAACCCTTCTATTTATAAGAACTAATATGTAAAGCATATCATCCAAGTCAAAATAAGTTATTGTCCATATTTATACAGTCCTAATTAGAACAATTATAGAGTACAATACTTCCTTCAAGACATACCTTTCTATACATATTAAGCAATTGGAAAGGCTCCAGCAGTTCCTAACCAAGACAATTGTATGCCTAAACTCCCTAAGTTCTGAGGAAGGGTTTGAAATGTTATCACTTTCCTCAGTTTCTTATAGTTTCTTGTGGGGTGGTATATATCTTATGTTCCATACCATTACAGGCCCCTTCCTCTTTGATCCTCTGTATCTTTACAAATCAAATAGCTGTACTAACACCAAAACCAGGGACTTTAAATCTCCATCAGCGCATAAACAAAACACATTGGAAAGACGCACTATTAGCTAGTGCCTACTCTATCCATAGAACAGACTTCCATTGCAAGTTAAACAAATCAACCCCTCCACATCGTTCATATCTAACTTAGCATGTGATTCAATTGCCTTGCATTTACTATGATCCTATGACTTAATTATGAATGAACTGGTATTTAATGCTATTAATCTGTCAATTATTTCCTTGTGTGGGATAATGTCCAGCATTAGGCCAAAATAAATAATGCAGGCTAATACTTCATAAAGTGTGGCTGTTACCTCTTTAAAGAAATATATTTTTCAAGATAAAATATAGAATACTATGTAGAATACTTGACTAGCAGATGGGTCTTTCAATTGTTGAGGTGCGATGGGACCACCCCACACCTTTGTGAAGTGGTACTACTACAGCCTGTCACCATAGGCTAAGGGCATGTCCCCATCTTAACAATTTATTTGTCATGATAGAAGCAATGACAGAAGCAATGATTAACAAACAGCCCAATGGCAGAAGGATAAAAGATTTCTATACTGAGAAAGTGTGTGATATTCCAGACCAAGAAACTACAGATGATTTCATGGCACTTGTTATCTGGGAGTTGGCACTTCTGGAACTGATTCTCATGATCTGATGTCTGATAAAGATTGCTGACAAACATGCATTACCCAAAGAGGTAGCATTCTCAGAAGGTTCCAACATTAAAAGGTCACCAAAGTTTTAACTTTTTATTTCAGTAATTTAAAATATACATGCCTCTACTGCTAAGAGAGACAAAAAATACACCAAACCCACAGACATTGCCAACATCCAAGCTGACAGGTTCAGCACAAACTTCACCCTCCCCCCCACCAAAAGGGCAAATATCTATCCCAGCAGAGTGCTGCCCCCCTGACATCTCAGATGCTCAGGAAAGAGCCGCCCTCTCCAAAGCAAAAAACACAGCATCAATGGGACCAGACGGTGTCCCGGGCTGCATCCTACATGAACTCCAAGAAGAGCTAAACCCAAACATAAAACTACTGTTCAATCTCAGCCTTACTACAGGATATGTACCCAAAGAGTGGCGTACAGCAACAGTGGTCCCTCTCCAGAAAGGTGGTGCCTCAATGGATCCTGGAAACTATCGCCCCATAAGCCTGACTAGCTTGGTCTGCAAAGCTATGGAAAGGATCATCATGGACCTCATAAATAAAGATATTGGGGACCTACAGACACTGGATCCTACCCAGTTCAGCTTTAAGGGCAGATCCTGCCTCTTAAACCTGGTTGATTTCTTTGAAACAGTCACCAAGGCCATTGACGAGGGGAAGGTGGTCCACACAGCCTACCTGGACCTCGCAAAAGCCTTCGATACAATACCCCACTCGGGCATTATAGATAAGCTCACCAGCTTAAATATAAACCCCTATGTCACTAGATGGGTTGCAAACTGGCTCAAGGACAGAACCCACATGGTTAGAATTGCTGGAGCCATGTCAGACTCTAAACCAGTTACAAGTGGCATCCCACAAGGCTCAGTCCTGGGACCTCTCTTGTTCGGTATATATTTCTCGGAGGTACAGGCCAACACGGAAGGACTGTGGCTGACCAAGTTCGCAGATGACTGCAAACTGGGCACCATAATTGACTCTCCAGCTGGCACAAGCATCCTCCAAAAGGGCCTCATAGAAACAGACAACTGGTGCCAGAGCCATGGCCTAAAGCTAAATGCCAAAAAGTGTATAGTCATCCCCTTTGGCAAAAACAAAGTGCCCACAAATTACCACATAGGTAGTAATCCATTAAGTACAGAAGAAGTAATTAGGGACCTGGGACCCAAGTTGATAGCAATCTCTCATTTGACAACCACGTGGCCAAAGTGGTTAGAAGAACATTTTATATAGCCCACCTAATCATGAAGGGATTCACATCTAGATCAGGGGAGGTCATCGTGCCTCTTTACTCATCCCTCATCAGGCCCATAATTGAGTACAATGCCCCTTTTGGGATGTACCTTACCAGACACCTGCAGCAACTGGAAAGACCCCAAAAGTACCTCACCAAGAGGATCAAAGGGCTCAAACAGATGCCATATGCTGCCCGGTTAAAGAAACTCCAGCTCTACTCAGTGGCATACCGCCTACTCAGAGGCGATCTGTGCCTGACGTATAAAGCCATGTCCAACCCGGAATTAATGGACATGCTGCACCTCAGAAAATCTAGATCCCATTGAGCTATGCGCTCGAGAGACTTGAACCTCAGCACTGAAATAAATAGGACATGCTGGAGGGACAGATTCATAACCCAGAGGCTCCCTTCACTCTGGAATAAAATCCCAGTCCAGGTTAGGCAGAGTCCCTCATTGACTCTCTTCAAGAGGAATCTTGATGAGTGGATGGGAGATTGTAGGTTTACCCCGGGTATCACTTCTGTGTCACTGTTAGACAGAGGCACAGTATACTAACCTCGAAAAAGGGCATAGCAAAATTAATTTAAAATGGGTGGCGAAAGCCAAACACACTCTGGCTAGGCTTATAAATGCCCTAGGGCAGATAGCCTAGTATGAACCTATGAACCTATGACTAAGTGTACAATATTGCAATATCTTTAAGCTAGAAACCTCAGCTAAAAATAGAGGTGTATACAATGTCATGTGCACCTTTTGCATGAACCATATATTTAGGGGATATTTAAATTGATGAAAATTTCAGTCAACAGGAAGCCTTGAAGGAAAGCAGGTAGTGGGATACCATTAATATCTTAGGCAAAGAATTGTATTTTGAAGGGATGCAGGCCCAAACTGTTTGCCAAGACATGTAGCATGTAAGAGCAGGCAGGGGTCAGTAAGTGACACTGATCATTCTGCAGCATCAGTGGCATGTCATTGCCTGCCACCATACCTCCCTGCTTTGCTCTTGTGATGCAAACCCCATTTCATTGTGACTGTTATGATGACATACCACCTAAATGCCAAATGTTTCAGGTGTCTAACTGGTGCTGTGCTGCCTTCATTGCCAGCATGCTAATTCATCTGAAGCCCATTGATGCTACATTGAAGGGAGCATTTGCACACACACCTTTCACTTAAAACTGCAGCATAATATATGCATTTGAAATGTGCTGCCTTGCTGTGACTTGAGATGCAAACACCAGTCTCATTCCTACAGCATTTCATGGATTTATTTGGGCAATGCAGGAAGAGTTAAAGAATTCTAAATGCATTATATAATGCCGCATAACTTAATCAAGTTACAATAGTGTTATAGGTTGGGGTGTACGTGGGAATTATGATGGAGTTTACTGTTTGCACGCATATGAATTCCAGATGTCTAATGGTGTTAACTATGTACCATGGCTCTCAAATACTTGAATGGGAAACAATACTGCTGCCTGTGTTAAAAGGCTCAATTCTAGTCTAAAATAATATGAGCTTATGGAGTCCACAATGCAAAGTAACAAGCAGTAGTGATCATGTATTATTCTTTTGGGAACTTTGGCAGCCTCCTAATGATGTACCAGACCAGTGGTAAGCCAGATCCAATACTATATTCTTATCCTAGTTCACAGGACACCTGGATGATGTTATGCTCAGGCTGACAAAAATCAGTCTAGCTAGGTCAGTCAAGTACTCATAAATCCGATTGGAAACGTATGAAAAAAGAATGTATAGCTCAAATGA
Organism: Protopterus annectens; assembly: GCF_019279795.1. Lineage (NCBI taxonomy): Eukaryota > Metazoa > Chordata > Ceratodontiformes > Protopteridae > Protopterus > Protopterus annectens. Next base: position 1,954,291,285 of record NC_056737.1, read on the forward strand.
CAAAGTGGTTTAGATTAGAACATTAGTGAATGCATAGCTCAAATGACACTGTAACATACAAGGTTCTGTCTTTATGCATAGATGCTTCCACTTCCAAAGACTTTACAGTAATCACAAGTATTTCAAATGATCATGGCCTGCGTAGCTGCATGTATCTACCAACTTTAGATTTCATAAAATGCCTTAAATATGCAGGAAAAACTAAAATCTCAGGTCTGATCATTCCCCATTACATGGGTTCATTGAGGGTGTAATAGATTATCTATACAATTGGTTGCATTTGAATTATATTCTCTGGAGAAAAAGTTGAGAGGAGTTCTTCTAACAATTCAACAAGAACATGTAGAATAGAAAGACATCTCTCAGTTTAACCGACTTTACAGTTACTGCACTTCCTAATTCTGCACTATATTATATCATTGGTTCAGGTAGTAGTAGTGGACATCTGAGGGGGTACTGGAATTCTGGCTTATTCGATACATTCATCTCATTTCTGTACTCTTCTCGAGGTATCCTGAGTTCACAGTGGAAAAGGGACATCTGCTCTCACTGCTTGCAGTGGAAAGTAATGAATCTCATTTCCGTACTCTTCTCGAGGTATCCTGAGTTCACCCTGAAGGGGACATCTACTCCCACTACTTGCAGTGGAAAGTAATGAATCTCATTTCTGTACTCTTCTCGAGGTATCCTGAGTTCAAGGTGGAAAGGGACATCTGCTTCCTCTACTTGCAGTGGAAAGTAAAGAATCTTGTTTCTGTACTTTTCTTGGGGTATCCTGAGTTCACACTGGAAAGGGACATCTGCTCCCTCTGCTTGCAGTGGAAAGTAATGAACCATTTTGTCACTGATTCTGTAACTCATGAGTTACAAACTCATGCTGGTATACATTGCTTTGATTTTACTGAGTTAGATGGTTTGAAAAAATATTTCATATTGAAATATTCATACTTAAGAGACATACATTTTGGCTGTGGTTGTCACTCTTTGCTACATGCTAATTTACATTTTCTTTTCAGACAGTGGCAAAATTGCAAATACTTTGTTTTGCTTAGCGTATCAAAGTTATGTTTTCATTTGTTTACATTTACAATTGTAGGTTTTAACCTGATTTCAAGAAAATAATAACACATCTTGATAAATATGACATAATACTGTATGAAAACTACTGAATACCACGTCCTAAAATTTGTCAGTTCCCATGAGGCCATGACCTACCTTGAGTTAAGGTACAAATAAACAAGCATGTTTTTGACTAACTGCAGTGGACTATAATTCTAGAAAATGTGCCAAAAAATAAAAATATCTTTTGTTCCTGCAAACCATTGATGCCAAGTTTCACTTCTGGAGCTTTTCGACATAAATGCCAAGAAATCTACCTCGTCAGAAAAGCTCAAGAAGTGAATCTTGGCATCCATGTGAAGGATGCATAATAATGGGTTATCATTGGTAAGACCCACTCATAACATTTTGTAGTATATGGAGTCTTATCTACTCCTTGTACAACCTGTTACAAAAAAAAAAAAAGCTGAAGTGTTTTACTGGCTGTGAAAACCAGTAAAGCACTTAGCAAGTACTGTCACATAGGCAACAAGTAAAGAAAATGTCAGGGCAGTTCTTAAATACTTCCGTAATTTAAATGAGTTACTTACAAATGATGTCTGTAAACTTCTATGGATATGCTCAGGGACAGGGACTGTGTAACGTTTGAAAGTGCTGTCAGTTATAACTCTGTAGTAGTGTGTAATCACAATATTATTTACCCATTTTTGAGCATGATCCCAGAGCTCCATGCATTACATAACTGTTCTTAAAATACTTCCATATGGTATGCAGACCTCAGCTAAGTAATGCTTTATCAAGCTAGTCAAACCTATATCTAAACTTAAAAGACCAAGTGTTTTCCCAAACTGTGGAAAGATAAACAGAACTTACAGCAGATTGAAAAACCTCAAATAACTAAATACAATGATTATTATGGCATGCAAATGATCGCATTGTTGAAAGCCTAAAGAAAGGGATACAATGTTCTGATCCACAAATGCAGCTGAAATAGTTCACTAACAGAAATTATACATCTTTTCTGTTAGCAACATTAGTGCAGTTTACCTTTCTGTCTTTTCTGCATTATTCCTTACATCTGAAACAAAGGACATTTTAAACACATGGAACAGATTTGGTAGTGGGAATGTAAGGCTAGAATACTATGAAGTATGATCCGTGATGACAGGAAGCCATCGTTTAATCATAACCTTGGTTAAAATCAGGATACTTTCCATTCAGTACCATCTCTCTGCATAAGCACATCATGCCCATGTCAAGATCCTTCAAACATTTTTAGATTACTTTGCAGAAACTAAATTATACATACGTATTTGATTTATATTCCACTTAAAATCTGTGAAGGATAAACTGTGATTCAGTTCAAGGGCAAGAATTTTCTGTGAAAATGAATTTATATAACTGCATTGTCACTAAAATCGCTTCCATTTGCATTTTATTAGAACTGTCAGAGCTTTGTAATACATTAATGATTTTACTTCCTTTGCCATAGTTCTTCAATCAAATCAACTTTGCCTCTCAGCTTTCCTTTTATAGCAAAATGCAACACAGTTCATGACATCTGTATTATATTTATAGTTTGTTATCAAGCCATACAAGTTATGAGTAACATTTCATCTTTTCACAAGCTTCATGTAATAATTTATGACAAAATACTAATATGCTTTGGCAGAGAAGTCTCAGAGAGTTACATTTTGTATTGATTTATTTTCTAAATGCATTCTCTTCTTTTTAAGAAGGTACACATGTTTAATATGGCTGATCAGTCAGTCAGTTTGTATATATTGTGGTTTAAATGGCCATATAAAAAGCATAGATCCCCATAGCCTCACTAGTCCTGCTTTTCCTTATCACTAATTGAAAGATAGCACTGGGTTGTAACAAACTGTGAAAGGTTGCTGAAAATTATTTGGCACATTTGTCAGCATAGAATGCAGACTTTCAGAAAAAATGGTGTCTTTCTGGTTCATAGTATCACGCTAAATATGTAAAGTTTGAATTTGTGTATCCTCTCTAAGTACTAAAGGTACATATAGGGTTGAAAAGGTATAGAAATAGAGATTTTTACATATTTATCTATGTGATCTGTAGGTATAAAGAGGAGTCTTCCTGACTTTATAGACTGTCATGTTTGCTTGCAGCCCCTTTGTTTGTGTATAATTTCAATTGCATACTGCTTCTGCTATTTGCATTTGTTTTATTTGCATAAAAAGGGGGATGGAAATAGTATATATATATATATATATATATATATATATATATATATATATATATATATCTATATATATTTATATAAGTAAGGCAGTTATGAAGGATGTGTTGGCTTGCCCAAATACAAAAATACCTTTGCAATTAGAAACATATTTTCTGCAATCATACAAAGGTGCTTGTTTTGGTTTGTTGGTAATTATGAAATAGCTAGCATGAATTTCATGGCCAAATTAGCAATTAATTAAAAAATCCATCAGCTGAAATGACATGCTAGGTAGCGAGAGAATGGTACATTTAGCTGTTGGCTAGGAATATTACAATGACTAGTGGCAAAAAAGTTGTTTGCACAAACCAAGGATGTGCACATGTGCTACAGTGTGATGCTGTGAGTACCGGTTGTGGTGATACTGTTGGGGAATAAATTGCTGAGCAATATTACCTCTCAACCTTTTAGTGCAAGAAGTCTGGGCAAAGCCTAAAATAATGGGAAAACAAAGGCCTAAAAATAGGGATAGAGTTTACATACTGCATGTATAAACTTCAACAGTTGATAGAATAATAGATTTTGTGTTAGCATGCATTTTCTGAATGATATAAAGTGTGAAACACAAATGTATGTCATTATTTAGTGACTTCAGTCCTTAGTGATGTGCCAGAAAACCACAGATTTTATGAGGAACAGACTAAAATTATGAGGCAAAAATCTGGACATTCTGTGAAAATCTGTACATTTGGGGGTATGTTGTTGAGTGTAAATCACAACTGTGCAATTTTGTTGGAGACTATACAAGGTTTACTACCATGGCAGGGAAAGTGGAGGGAATGTGATGCGGCAAGTTCAGCAAAATACAATGCTGACATTTGTGTCCTTGTATATTTTACAGGTAGTATAATCCAGTCCTTGTGGGCCAAGGACTGTTTTGTGTTCTACTCAATGAATTTAAATATGTTAGTCTTAGAAGATGGTGTGCTTCGTGATAACAAACAACAAAGTTGACACACTAATGATATGGTGCTGAATTGGAGAGTTGCCTCTGTCAAGTGTGTATTTATTTATTTATTTATTCACTCATTATTATTTGTTACCTTGGTAGATAGGCTCATCAGTTTTCCCTTTTCAGCCACAACCCAGGCTCAATGAGTAGGAAAAATATTTGAACAATTTTACAAACTCTAGCAAATTGAAATGAAATACAACAAAGAAGGTTTTTTAGAGTAGCCAGTAGCATTGATAAAAACAATTTCAAAATATGTCAAATCCATAATCAGGGAAATGTACAACTGAGTACACTGTTAACCAACAGAAGTACTCTCTAAGATTACTAACTGTCACAACAGCAGGTACAGACAGATTCTGAGAGATACCTTTGCAGGCATCATTGGTGTCTTATTTTTTTCACTTCTTTAGGTATGTAGTGCCAAACCTCTGGACCCAACCTGGAGAAAGCTTTGTCTGTCATAGCTTATTTAAAGGGTGGGTGTACCTGTGAAAGACTGTCATTTTTGACTATTTCTTTGAGCACATAAGGATTATCTTTAGCTGGGAGCAGAAACTCTTCTTTATGAGTTTGAATAATAGTGTACCTAACAGCAGTGTGGCCCTAATATGTATACACAACCACTTGACTTTACAAAGGTGCTTGTTTTGGTTTGTTGGTAATTATGAAATAGCTAGCATGAATTTCATGGCCAAATTAGCAATTAATTAAAAAATCCATCAGCTGAAATGACATGCTAGGTAGCGAGAGAATGGTACATTTAGCTGTTGGCTAGGAATATCACAATGACTAGTGGCAAAAAAGTAGTTTGCACAAACCAAGGATGTGCACATGTGCTACAGTGTGATGCTGTGAGTACCGGTTGTGGTGATACTGTTGGGGAATAAATTGCTGAGCAATATTACCTCTCAACCTTTTAGTGCAAGAAGTCTGGGCAAAGCCAAAAATAATGGGAAAACAAAGGCTCAAAAATAGGGATAGAGTTTACATACTGCATGTATAAACTTCAACAGTTGATAGAATAACAGATTTTGTGTTAGCATGCATTTTCTGAATGATATAAAGTGTGAAACACAAATGTATGTCATTATTTAGTGACTTCAGTCCTTAGTGATGTGCCAGAAAACCACAGATTTTATGAGGAACAGACTAAAATTATGAGGCAAAAATCTGGACATTCTGTGAAAATCTGTACATTTGGGGGTATGTTGTTGAGTGTAAATCACAACTGTGCAATTTTGTTGGAGACTATACAAGGTTTACTACCATGGCAGGGAAAGTGGAGGGAATGTGATGCGGCAAGTTCAGCAAAATACAATGCTGACATTTGTGTCCTTGTATATTTTACAGGTAGTATAATCCAGTCCTTGTGGGCTAAGGACTGCTTTGTGTTCTACTCGATGAATTTAAATATGTTAGTCTTAGAAGATGGTGTGCTTCGTGATAACAAACAACAAAGTTGACACACTAATGATATGGTGCTGAATTGGAGAGTTGCATCTGTCAAGTGTATATTTATTTATTTATTTATTCACTCATTATTATTTGTTACCTTGGTAGATAGGCTCATCAGTTTTCCCTTTTCAGCCACAACCCAGGCTCAATGAGTAGGAAAAATATTTGAACAATTTTACAAACTCTAGCAAATTGAAATGAAATACAACAAAGAAGGTTTTTTAGAGTAGCCAGTAGCATTGATAAAAACAATTTCAAAATATGTCAAATCCATAATCAGGGAAATGTACAACTGAGTACACTGTTAACCAATAGAAGTACTCTCTAAGATTACTAACTGTTACAACAGCAGGTACAGACAGATTCTGAGAGATACCTTTGCAGGCATCATTGGTGTCTTATTTTTTTCACTTCTTTAGGTATGTAGTGCCAAACCACTGGACCCAACCTGGAGAAAGCTTTGTCTGTCATAGCTTATTTAAAGGGTGGGTGTACCTGTGAAAGACTGTCATTTTTGACTATTTCTTTGAGCACATAAGGATTATCTTTAGCTGGGAGCAGAAACTATTCTTTATGAGTTTGAATAATAGTGTACCTAACAGCAGTGTGGCCCTAATATGTATACACAACCACTTGACTTTGCAAAGTAGCGTGCATAGATTTACTAGAGGATATCCCAATGGAATAAATCTGCAGATTTTATTTTCTGCTACTTGCACTTTCTGAGTATGTTAAGAAGAGTGTAATGTCAGCAGCAGGAGACCAGAATTTAAACTTGGAGACAAATACATTCATAGCAATGGCCAGACTGGTAGATGGAGAAAATAAATGTGTAATCTTGTAATCAAATTTTGAGTATGGATTTTATGAGCAATATTGTCTGTATTACCAGTGAAAATTGATGACAGATCAAATGTTAGCCCTTGGTAGTGTTGTTCTTTGCCACAAGGGATGATGCTGTCTTTGGGGTTCCCTATTACGAGAGCAAAAGTCCATTTAAGCGAATTCGTAAATGTCGACACATATTGCGTGAACCGGCTTTACAGCAAACATCCAAAACTGCAAATTTGGAAATGTTGAATTACCATGGTTGGCCCTTCTGTGGTATAGCTCCATAAGGTAAGTGTGCGATAGTTATGGACCTTAGGGTTAGGGTGCAGGTTAAGGTAAGTGCATAGATAGATTATGTATGTAAGATTTAGTGTAGGGTTAGGAGTAGGGTTTTGGTAAATGTATATATGTGGATTATTTATTTTGTTTGTGTATATTTTTGTAGGGGAAGTGTGCAGTAGTTACGGACCTTAGGGTTAGGGAGGGGTTAAGGATAGTGCATAGATAGTTGTGTATGTGGGGTTTAGTGTAGGGTTAGAAGTAGGACTTTGGTGCTTTACTTTAGGTTAGAAGTAGGGTTTGGTTAGGGTATGTATGTAGTTTATTTGGATAGGTAGTATACAGCGGGTTGTGGGGTTGGCTGACTATGACAGTTCAAGATTTAAAATTTTGCGGTTTAGTGCATTCGGTATTCTCACGGTTCGCACAATTCATGTTGATGTTTTGGTATTCGCTCAAAATGAGTTTTGCTCTGGTAATATAGACCCTGTCTTTGGTATCTGTCAGTAGCAGTGGAAGGATGGCAGTGAATTTCTTAATGGTAGACGAGATCATATCATTGGTTTTCTTGGGACTGATTAGCAGCTTATTAATGGACACCTATTTGGCAATATCTGCATGACATTTAATTGCAGATTTTCTTAAAAGATGGTGTGACACTGCCAGCCCAGTTATCTGGAATTTTGTAAATACTCATATGTCATTTGTGAATATCAACACGATTCATATGCTTCTCTTACAAATGTAAGAGAACTATATGTTATGTGTATATTAAACTACGTGTACAGAAGTGTGTTTTGAACAGAGTTTGTACAGTACTGTTTCAAGAATGAAACCACAGCATACCCTGCTAAAACATAGAAGATTAACTTACAAAACTTCAAGAAAATAAGTTGAAATTAAGTGCTTTACAATGTGCTATAAAAGTTAGTTTCAATGCAGCAAGCCGACACAATGTCTTGCGCTAGGGGTTTATCTTGTCTGATAAGAAAAATAATTACTAGGTTTAAAATGTAAAGTGTTTGATTGCTTTATGACTTCCTAGCAGCTAATCAGTTCTGAGCACACCTGAGAGATATGTATTTCTCACACAAGGATGTTAAAATTCTATTAGTTTTTGGTTTAGCCTGGGAACTGAAGTCAGGTGATAAAAAGTGATGTCATCCAAATTCATAGGTTCATAGGTTCATACTAGGCTATCTGCCCTGGGGCAATTATAAGCCTAGCCCGATTCTGTATGGCTTACGCCACCCCTTGATTTGAGTATACTGTGCCCTTTTTAAGGTTTAGTTTACTGTGCCTCTGTCTAATAGTGACACGGGAGTAATCCCTGGGACAAACCTACGATCCCCCATCCACCTATCGAGATTCTTCTTGAAGAGATTCAGTGAGGTGCTCTGCCTCACATGAACTGGAATTCTATTCCAGAGCGAAGGGAGCCTCTGGGTTATGAACCTGTCCCTCCAGTAAGTTCTATTTATTACTGTGCTGAGGTTCAAGTTCCTCGAGCATGTGGCTCTAAGGGATTTAAATTTACTGAGGTGGAGCATGTCCATTAATTCTGGATTTGACATAGCTTTGTATGTCAGGCATAGATCTCCTTGAAGTAGGCGGTATGCAACTGAGTAGAGCTGGAGTTTTTTTAACCGAGCAGCATATGTCATCTGTTTGAGACCCTTGATCCTCTTGGTGAGATACTTTTGGGGTCTTTCTAATTGCTGCAGGTGTTGGGTAAGGTACATCCCAAAAGGGGCATTGTATTCTATGATGGGCCTGATGAGGGATGAATAAAGGGGCACGATTACCTCTCTTGATCTAGATGTGAAACCCTTTGTGATGAGGTGGGCTATGTAGAAGGTCTTTCTAACCACTTTGGCAATGTGTTTTTCAAAGGAGAGATTGCTATCAACTTGGGTCCCCAGGTCCCTAATAACTTTCTCTGTTCTTAATGGGTTTCCGCCTATGTGGTAATTTGTGGGCACATTGTTTTTGCAAAAGGGTATGACTATACATTTTTTGGCATTTAGCTTTAAACCATGGTGCTGGCACCAGTTATCTGTCTCTGTGAGACCTTTTTGAAGGATGTTTGTGTCAGCTGGAGAGTCGATTATGGCGCCCAGTTTGCAGACGTCTGCGAACTTGGTGAGCCATAGTCCTCCCATGTTTGCCTGTACCTCGGAAAAGTATATACCGAACAAGAGTGGTCCCAGGACAGAACCCTGTGGGACACCACTTGTGACCGGTTTCGAGTCTGACATGGCTCCAGCAACTCTCACTCTGTGGGTTCTGTCTTTGAGCCAGTTTGCGACCCATCTTGTGACATAGGGGTTTATATTTAAGCTGGATAGCCTATCTATGATGCCCGAGTGGGGTATTGTGTCAGATGCCTTTGCAAGTCCAGATAGGCTGTGTGGACTACCTTCCCTTCATCTCTGGCTTTGGTGACTGTTTCAAAGAAGTCAACCAGGTTCAAAAGGCAGGATCTGCCCTTGACAAAGCCGAACTTGGTAGGATCTAGTGTCTGTATGTCCCCAATGTCTTTGTTTATGAGCTCCATGATGATCCTCTCCATAGCCTTGCAGACTAAGCTAGTCAGGCTTATAGGGCAATAGTTTCCAGGGTCCGTAGTGGCTCCACCTTTGTGGAGTGGGACCACTGTTGCTGTACGCCATTCTGTGGGCACATATCCTGTAGTGAGGCTGAGATTGTATAGCTGTTTTATTTGAGGGATTAGTTCCTCTTGGAGTTCATGTAGGACGCAACCTGGGATGCAACCCAGCAGCAATGTTTGATATTAATTTAAGAACTCTTTCAGAGAGAGACTAAGCATTTTGTATGTTGTCTTTGACCTGGAAACATCGATCATTATCACCATCAGCACTTGCCTTGCTAATAGTAAAAAAACAGGGTACAGTAATTTCCTTTAGATATAGTTAGGAATATAGCAAAGATTAGTTTAGACGCTTTCTGTATGTATTTGAGACTGTCCAGAAATGTTGTTTTAAAATATTTCCTGTGATTTTGAACTCTGATGTAACTGTGTTTGTTTTCTGAGTATTGTCTTGTTCTTTTATTATTTATTATTAAATATATTTAAACCTATCTTTGTGGCTGATATTTGTCAGACATATTTAAGCTCTTACAGTACTTGCATATGCATTCAGTGACACTGTACAGGCCACTCCTAAATAGCCTGGTGCTTGATCAAAAACTACCATTTGGATAATAGTAACATTACACAGTAGGACTGGTCACCCTTTGTAAGGGCCTTATAGTAACTTATAACTAGGGCTTGGTGGCAGTGATAACTACCTTATAGTCTGGGCAGAAGGGAGCTTAGCTAGTAAACCCGTTCCAGCCTTCCCAGGAGTGTCTGTGTGTTTGTATATAAATCAAATCTCAAAGTGTGTGTGTGTCAGGTACTTGGGTAAGGACATGAAGCATTGGTTGGACAAAGATGGTGCTGGAGGTCTTGGCTTGACCCCTCATCTGTGATCTTAACCCTATAGCTTTGCCAATGGGGAGTCTTATTGGGCATCTGGAAAAAGAGGGAGAAACCAGCCCCAGACTGACTGTGATCTCTGTGTACTCTTAAGGGAGATTGTACTTTTCTGTGTCTGTACTTTTCTGTGTCTGTACTTGTCATCATCCCAATATATGCATCTCTCACTGTTGCCAGTGGTAAGGATTGATGCTCCTTGATTACTGGGCCAGTGCAGGGGCATCACAGATGGAATGAGTTTTAATAGATCATAGAAGGAGAATATTACCAACAAAAGTTTAAGGGTTGGGAGTTTAAGAGGAAGATCATTAACAAAGAGTGATAAAAGAAGGAGACTTAATAAAGTCTTGACAAACACCATTATTAAGAATTCCAGTGCTGGATAGACAGCTTTTGCTATAAGCTTGGAAAGTTCTATCTTCCAGATAACTTTGTAACTACTGAATAATGTTCTCCCCAATGTTCAGGTTTTGATGTTTAAAGAGAAGCACTTTATGATAATCAGTTTCAATGCCCATTGCTATTTCTACAAAACCCTTAGACATAATTAGACTTTAATTCATCTCGCTGTATATGGAATCAATGACCGCAATAAATGTTGTGAATGTGCTAAATGCATTCTGGAAGTAAACAGTTCATCGCATAGTAGGCCATAACTATTGATATGGTTCAGTAGCTGTTGGTAAACTAGGTTTTCAAGGGGCAAATATCTAAAACTGGTCTGGAATCATGCAATCCGTGGGGGAAATAACTTTATTGAGATGGATTATAAAGGCGTGAAGGAACAATTCCATTGGTGGGTGATAGGTTAAAAATGCAGGTGTGGAATTTCACTACATTTGTAGCAGCTAGTCTAACAAAAATCAGGTGCAACTTGCTGAATTTTGTACCAGAATATTTCAGTTTCAGAAGCCATGATTTTTCCTCTTTAATAGAAGTTTGGGAGAAGGTTGAATAAACTGCAAATGATACTAGAGGTTATAGCTGTTAAGGATAGACAACATCTACTTGATGGCTGTGTGAACAGTGCCCTAGGAAGCTGTTTATTAGTTCTTGTATAAATGGACTGCAGAGAATGATTGTCATATTTAGCAAATCTGTCATTATCAGGAGGATGAGGAAGCACTTATTGTTGCAAATTATACTAATTGTATTAATGTCATCTGTTTTAGCTTGTCATGGAAGAGGTTTGGTTTAGATAAATAAGCTTCTTTTTGCCTAAAGAAGATAGCTTTTTCAATATATATGTAGCTATTCTGATTGTTTTTTAAAGAACAAAAACAGATATGTACTGTAGTTTAAGGCCAGTCCAACAGGAAAAGACAATATGCACAACAAAGTAGAAGAACCAGCCAAGCACGGCTTCTGACAGGCAATTTAATTTAATAAAAGGTAAGAACTCTCATGTCAATACAACGCTTTATCAGACCATAAAAGCTTACTCTAAGACCAACAAGTATATACAGAACAATGTCAATCAAACAATTAATCAATTGAACAAATTAGAACTAATAATAACATAAATCCCTCAATTTCAGTAATGGCTTTAAAGGCACCACAGTATTTAAACCAAACATCTTATCTGCTTACAATAAAACTATCCATCTAATGTCAGCTAGTTCAGTTTTATTAATAACATCCCCCCTCACAAATCTTGAAATATAACCTGTAGCACAAAAAACTTAAATATATGCATATTATCATACATTCCACAATGTTTTGCCAGCACATTCACTTTATCTCTTCTCCTAATACTATACTGATGATGCAAAATATGCTCACTCAACGATCGTTTTTTCTTCCCTACATAAAAGCAGGGGCAGGAGACACATCTGGCCAAATAGATTAAATTCCTTGAAGTACACTCCACAGTAACCCTTAAGTCAAACCTCCTTTTAGTAACAGGATGAATGAAACATGTAGTAATGTCCATAAAATCACAAGCCTTACACTTTATTAAAAGCAGTTGTTAAGTGCTAATGTGATGGTCTACTCTTTTTGTGTCATGGAAGCCATGAAATGCAAGCTGAAAATGGATGATCCAGTGCCAATGGGGTTGATGATGTGCAACTCAGTAACCACAAGCATCGGCAACAGCTACTTTGATATACAAACTAATTAATGGCACAGCCCCACCATACAGGCTTTCTCACACTGTCTTCTATACCTCTATGATTTCCCTGTGGTCAGTACCTCTTAGGGTAGCACCTCTCTTTGAGAAATGTATACATTTCTGAATCACTGCATTCCCATCTGTGAAAGCCCTCATTTAATAATGCTGATCATTTCCATTTCATTATACTGCCATTTGCATGTTCTGCAGGCTGTGGTATTTCTCAGCTTTCCTCCATCTTGCTCAGTGTATCTCTGAAATACCCATATCCACTGTGCTTATTATGCAAAATTAGTTACCATGACGACAGAACGTTTTCTGAATTCCAACTAATATTGACTCTACTTCCTTTATGAGTATTGCACTTCATTTGTTTTTGTTACAACTAATTTATTTATTATTTACTTCTTTACTGACTGGACAAAAGCCCCTTTTCAGCAGAGACTCAGGGAGAAAAGCTCCATAGATAACAGACAAAATTACACAGGTATAAAACAAAGCAAAGCACGGAATACACAGATACAGATCTTGTCAAGCTTAATTACATGGCTATCTAGAAAAACAAAGCAAAAATACATGAATACATAGCATAATTACTTACCTGAAAAATATAAGAGTAGTTACAATGCCTTTAAAATATGTCATGGGTATTATTAGATTAGCAAAAAAAGTGGTTCAGGTATAGTTTTGGAATAGTAAACGTTGGTATCTGACTTTATAATGTGCCTGAGTAGCAGAAAGTAGGGTGAGGTGGAAAAGGATAATGCTATTTAAGTAGTAATAGGATAGAATAGAATGTAAGAAGTATGAGCTAGTCAGGGCTGGAGCATGGACAGAGTCAATTGTTAAATAAAAGGCTTTGGAGTATTTTTTGAAGTGGGCCGAGTTAATTGTAGCTGTGTTAGTTTGTGGGAGAGTATTTCATATTTTGGCTCTGTGATTTGAGTAGAGTGAGTCACCAGCAGGTTTGTTTTAGGTTTGCTATGTTTTGCACTGAGTAGTTTAGTATCTGAGCAACATATACATGAGCAGTCTCGTTTTACCCTATTACAGTATATTCATGGTTGAACTGGCTTTTACAGTGATGTGCTACAGATTTTGGGAATACATCTTGGAAATAATTTATCTTTGGTAACTAAGCAAGTGTTCTTGTAGCAATGCATGTAATGCTTGCAGAGCATTAATATTTCCAAAACTAAGTTTACATTCTTCACCATGAAAAAATAATTGAAAAAATAATTGGTGCATGACAACTATCTCAAATAACTTATATATTTAGTGCAATTGTCTAAATGAAGGATTTAAAACAGCAAGAGTATTTTGTATTTGTTGCTAGTAACAAACACATGAAATCATTCAGTATAGTTGTTTCTTAAAGGAAATAAAAAGAAATCTAATAATCTTACTACTGGCTATGAGAATTATAGCCAGTTAGCAAAATTAGCTGCAGGCACATTTGATGATTGTTAATTAATGTGAGGGAAAAGCCCTGAGATGGGAATGGATACTGTGTTTGGACAGATAGCAAATCCTGTCCTACAGCACTTTAGAACATATATTTATAATGATGACTTTAAAGGAAAATCAGTTATCTTGCAGGTTTTGCAATTGTTCTTTCCATAAGGTAGCAGAAATAGAACATCTGGGAGAAAGTTTGAAATGAAGTACAGATCATCATAGTTATAGGCACAAAATACAAAATGAGTGAGGTATTTACTTTAGCATTATAAACCCAAATGTCTAATGGACAGTTTGCCCTTTTCCCTAAAAGATGTGGTCTGACTATTAATGTCAGTATTAATGAAATGGCCTGAAACGTTCTCCAGCAGTCTGTATTGATGATCAGAATGCCCTTAGATGGCATCAAATAACCAAATATCCATATGAGAGTGAGGCTACAGAACAAGGGAAATCTCACCATTGACATAGGAGACAGTTCTCAGAGTTGCTAAGTCTGGGTGGTTGATGATTGGTCTACAATTATAAACACGAGATAGCCATTGGAAAAGGACTCACTGGAAAGGCTGTTTTTGTCACTGGTTCCATTGAATGCCTCTTCATCGACCCTTAAACCACAAAATAGCAAAACAGTGAACGTTCACATCAGCTATTTCTTTCCCTGGGAAAGAAATCGCTTGGCCATCTTTGTTGGTTTGCTGTTTTTCCCACTGTAGTCTGCTCTTGGAGTTGGTATATTTAGTTAGGGGGGTGTGGGGGGCAAAGTCCCCCACTTTGTAATATTTGTAATGATGTTTTTTTTGGGACAACATTTTTTTCCCAGGGAAAGAAATCGCTGATGTGAACATTCGCTGTTTTGTGATTTAGCGATTTTAAGGGTTGATGAAGAATGCCTCTTTGAGGATATAATATAGACCCTCTAGATAAAGTGGACGGCTGAGTTCACAAAAATATTTTTTTTATTTTGAAACCTAAATAATGGATAGGAATTATTAGTTGCAACTGGTCTGAGGCATGATTTCAAAGTATTTTTTAACATATACTCAACTTTTACTATATACAGCATTGCATCTGGGCTAATGAAAAATGTGAAAATATGCACTGCGGACTCCCAGGGTGCTACCTTGTTGTGATGCACTTTTGATTGGACAAATGCTAAAACAGGCTGAAATCTCAATTTCTTTTGAAAGGAGCTCTTTTCTGAATTGAAAATATGATAACATTTAGAAGTTGGATTCTTTTTTTATTATTTACCTCTGCTCCACTTTACTAATATCTGCAATCCTGAAACCTAATCCTGCCCTTGCTCCAAAGCCCAGGCCTACACCCAACCTTAGAAAAACCCTTCCCATAACACTACCACACACACACACACACACACACACACACACACACACACACACACACACACACACGCACGCACGCACGCACACGCACACACACGCACACACATCACCTAGCTTAATCCCTACCCTAATCCTACCATTCAAACACACACCCAAAACTCTCATACACTATTCCATTACCTAACCTATTACTCTAACCCACCCACATGCACTAATATTCACACACACAGTCTCCACCCCCTAAACTACACACACACGCGCACACACACATACACACACACACACACACACACACACACACACACACACACACACTTACCTTAAAAACCCATGCATTCAATACTATGCATATCTGACATTTTATTTAGTCCCATATGCCAGATGTTTGACATTCAGAACATTCAACATTTTAAACCTGACCTATATATATATATATATATATATATATATATATATATATATATATATATATATATATATATTTATACAAAAGAGAAAGAGCAACCAGCACTCTTTATTGTTTTTAGCGCTTTCGTCTGCTGTAAGCTTGACTTCCTCAGAAAACGTAATCACCTAGGTAATTTCCTTTTTATACAAAAAATCACATGACTTAGTTTAATTGAAACTTTTAAATTAAAAAAAAAAATATATATATATATATATATATATATATATATATATATATATATATATATAAAACTTCAATACAATGAAAACAATAAATCTAAAATTGTTAATGGGGTCACTATATGAATTTTTGGACTACTTGAATAGTAGTATATCTTTTTTACAGTTCACTATTAATGTTAGTGATAGTATTATACATTTTTTGGATATTACTATTATTAAGGACCGTGATAATAGTAGATTTATTTCTACACTTTACAAGAAGCCAACCTACTCCAATACCTTGCTACATTTTTCTAGTGCCCATCCACTTCATCAGAAGAGATCTTTGGTAAATGGGCAAGGAGTTAGGCTGGCTAGAATGGTTAGTGAGAATGACCTTTTTCTTAACAAAATAGGTACCCTTAAGAATATGTTGTTGGCAAGAGGCTATCCTTTGTCCTTTATGGAGCCCATTTTTCAAGAAGTTATCAATAAGTGAGATGGAGGAATTGTTTTCCATTTATTAGGATCTATACTTAATGTTAACAGTGACAATGGGATTACTGATAATAATTCCTCTTTTTCACACTCCATGGTTCTTACGTTTAGCCCATTATATGGTAAAATAAAAGAAATAGTAAATTTGAATTGGGTGTTATTTGATATTGAACAACATTTTAAAAATAAGCTTGGTGACTACCCTATTGAGGTCTATAAGAAGGATAAATCTTTTTAAAAATTTATTAGAAATGGACGCAACAAAAAGGATTAAGGGGAAGATGGCCAAATGTGGACACTGTCGCCAATGTCCTCATATGATGGAAAAGGATTCTTTGTTTATTAAAGGCCATGGTTAGGTGTTTCTGAAGCAAAGGTTCAATTGTTATAGTAAAAGTATTATTTATATAGCCATTTGCCAACAATTTCAGAGTTTCTATATAGGTAAAACCATCAATTGTTTTAACAGGCTAGTCTATCAGCATTTATACGACATCAGTAAGAACAATTTGAAGAATGCACTTTTCAAACATATTAATGGGAGTCCGAGGCACTACTTTAAATGTAACGCACTAGAGCAGGTAAATAATAATAATAGAGGGGGTCCTTTGGACACCTTTTTGGAATATCCGGAATTGATGTGGCAGTTAAGATGTAACGCAATGGTCCCTCCAGGGCTGAATGAAACTGTTAGCCTTTCTTGTTACCTTAAATTGAAGGCAGATTTCCATATGTGAATTTACAGTTACATATTTGCCTTTATTTTAGAGTGTATATTTTTGTAATACCATCAATATTAGGGTTTATTTATATACTAGTGGGGAAATATTTATATTGAAGGCTAAGATTACTTGCCTCTGCTGCTAATATGATGTCTTTTTTAACATTAACAGTTTTAGATTTATTGTTTTCATTGTATTGTAGTTATTTATTTATATATATATATATATATATATATATATATATATATATATATATATATTATATATTTTAATTTAAAAGTTTCAATTAAACGAAGTCATGTGATTTTTTTGTATAAAAAGGAAATGACCTAGATGATTATGTTTTCTGAGGAAGTCAAGCTTAGAGCAGACGAAAGCGCTAAAAACAATAAAGAGTTGTGCTGCCTGAGTGCCGGTTGCTCTTTCTCTTTTGTTTATTGGTTTGTTCATGTGCTGAGTTTATGGTTTTATATATATATATATATATATATATATATATATATATATACATATATATATATATATATATATATATATAGATACACACACACACACACACACACACACACACACACACACACACACACACACACACACATACATGGGTACCATACCATTTTTGGAGTGTTCAATTTGTTCAATGCTTTCCATGTGCCAGAAATGGTCATATGCATGCCTTGTCAAGAGCTGAAAAGGCCCTTTTTCAGCAGAGGCCCGGGGAGAAAAGCTCCACAGAAAAATAATTACAGATACATTTAGATATTTAGACATGATCAGTATACACACAAATTATAATAGACATGTTTTTACAGTGGTATACAGCACATCAGCAGTTACAGAGGAGAGAAGAAACAAGAAAACATTAATTTAAAAATAAAGGTAATTAATAGATTTGTGGTGTACAGCTGAAATTTGGAACATAGGTAGAATACATACATAGTACATAGGTACAGTACACACATTGTACATTAGCCAGTGTTTGTGATTAAGAGTGAAAACTGTTATCAAGTACTCTAGGCTTAGTATGTGTACCTTATGGGTTCATAGGTTCATAGGTAGGTACTAGGCTATTGGCCCTAGGGCCTATATAAGCCTAGCCAAATGGTACCCTGGCTTTTGCCACCCAAGAAAATTATTTTCCTGTGCCCCTGTCAAGCAGAGCCACAAAAGTGATCCCCGGGGTGTATTTCCTATCTCCCATCCAATCATCAAGATTTTTCTTGAAGAGTGCTAATGAGGAGGTTTGTTTGATATAGATAGGTAGTTTGTTCCAGAGTATGTGAAGTCTCTGACACAGGAATTTATCCCTCCAGCATGTTCTGTTTATTGTGATGACAAGGTTTAGGTCCCTAGAGCATGTAGCTCGGAGGGATTGGGATTTCTTTACGTGGAGCATGTCCGTCAGCTCTGGGTTTGACATAGCTTTGTATGTTAGGCAGAGATCACCTCTGAGTGGCGATATGCGACAGAGTAAAGCTGGAGTTTTTTGAGACAGTCTGCGTAGGGCATCTGTTTGAGGCCAGTAATCCTCTTTGTGAGGTATTTCTGTGGCCTTTCCAGTTGTTGTAGATGTCTTGTGAGGTACATACCAAAAGGGGCATTGTACTCCATAATGAGTCTAATGAGTGATGAGTAGAGGGGAACAATGACCTCTTTTTTCCTGGATGAGAAACCATTTGTGATGAGGTGTGCCACGTAGAAGGATTTCCTGACTACTGTGGTAATGTGATTATCAAAGGAGAGCCTACTGTCCACCTGTGTCTCAAGGTCTCTTATCACACTTTCGGTGTTAAGTAGATTACTGCCTATGTGGTAGTTCATGGGTACAGAGATTTTATCCCCTTTCACTAGCCTGTGGAGCAGTCATTGCACTTCCAACTTTTCTTGAGATGTTGCCTAATGAGGTTTTTAAAGGAGGCTTTGGATGATGTGTTTTGTATGCTAGTGGGGAGAGAGTTCCATTTTTTAGCTACTGAACTACTATATAGTGTGTCTCCAAAGCTATTATAGCTGTTGGCTACTTCTTCTCGTAGTTTTCTTGATGATCTAAAAGGCCTTTTGGCTGAGTGATGTTGTACTAGGTTTTTGAGGGCAGGACACTTATTGGGGAGGTAACAGATCGAATGACAGAGGCAGAGCTGATTGTAGGTTAGGAGGTTTGGCAGTTCAAGCCAGTGGAGCTGTCTCAAAGCAGTACAGTGATG
Organism: Protopterus annectens; assembly: GCF_019279795.1. Taxonomy (NCBI): domain Eukaryota; kingdom Metazoa; phylum Chordata; order Ceratodontiformes; family Protopteridae; genus Protopterus; species Protopterus annectens. The sequence goes on from NC_056737.1 coordinate 1,954,310,570, forward strand.
AGTTCTATATGAGCAATTTGCAGCAAAGTGGGCAATTCTGTTAGAGCAGGCTTCCATTTTGATTAATTCAGTTTTGTTGAGATTAGTCAGAATGGGAGATGCATAGAGTAGAGTGGATAGAAGATGGGAGTGAGCAATGGCTGATCTTGTGTTGCTGGTAAGAAACGGTTTAATACGGTAGAGTGATCCCAGTTTGGCATGTACTCTTTTAATAGTTAAGTTGAGATGACTATCAAATTTAAGGTGGGAGTCTATAATTATTCCCAATAGCTTAGCCTGTGCCACTGGAGCGATTGGAGTAGCAAGTGGTGAGTTGAGGATTTAGATTTAGTTGCGAATTTAGAGATCTTATTATAGCAAGTTTCAAGTTTTGAGGTATTGGAAGTAGACAGATTGGTTAGAAGAGGGGTTCCATAAAGAAGAGAGGGCAGAAGGTATGTAATTGCCAGGGTGTGCCTGGAGGAGTTGGAAAGAAATTGGTTATTTCTGTAGAGCATACCTAACTTTTGATGGGTTTTCTTTATGTTTTGTTGTATGTGGAGATCGAATTTTAGGTGTTCGTCTATGGTAATGCCGAGTAGTTTTGCAGAAGGCACCACTTCTATAGCAGTATTGGTTTGGCTTAGGACTTTGAAAGCATTTTTGTCAAAGGAGGAAACTCTGGTAGGGGTGAAAATTAGAATTTTGGATTTATTAGAGTTGAGGGAGAGATGGTTTTGGTGCATCCAGTTCTCTGCAGTGGAAAAGGCTATTTGTGTTTTAGTCTGGAGTTCAGTAATGTTAGAGGCAGCACAAAATAAGGTAGAGTCATCAGCGTATTGGATGACTGTAGTGTCAGGGATGACAGAGTGAAGATTATTTATAAAGATGTTGAAGAGCATGGGTCCGAGGATGGACCCCTGGGGAACACCGGTAGGTGTGGGCAAGAAGGAAGAGGTAGAGTTCATCCATCTGACAGCTTGAAATCTATCAGATAGGTAACTGGAGAACCAGGAAAGAGTATTAGGGGAGATATTAAGGTTGGCGAGATGAAAGAGTAGGTGTATATGGGAGATGGTGTCAAAGGCTTTAGAAAGATCTAGTAGTACTGTGGATACAAGAAGTCCAGAGTCTCGGGCTTGATTGACTGTTTCAAAGAAGGATAGTAAGGCAGTAATGGTGCTGTGGCCGGAGCGGAAGCCGTGTTGTGTGGATGTAAGTAGGTGATTCTGAGTTAGGAAAGGCAAAAGCTGGTGCTGGACACATTTTTCTAGGACTTTAGATATTGGAGAGAGTAGGGCGATGGGGCGGAAATTAGAAATAGTGGTATTTTTACCTCCTTTATGGAGAGGTAGGATGTAGGCTGAATGCCAAAGTTTGGGTACATATGACTCATTTAAGGATCTGTTTATCAAGATGCTAATAGGGAGAGCAATACCTTCAGCTGCGCATTTGAGGAAGGAGGAGGGTATGTTGTCAGGGGCATTGGAGCATGGTTTGAGATTAGATAAGAGCTGTTTTATGAAGCTGTTTGAAACTGGTTTGAACTGGAAATTAAAGTGATATTTATTAAGGATGTTGGGTGTTGAGGGGAGGGAGTTAGGTGGATTATTGTTTGGGAATGTTTTGGTTAGATTAGCTATGGATTCTGTGAAGAAAGTGTTGAAGTGAGAGCTCAATTCCTTGTCAGTTAAACTAGGGTCGGGGCAGGGATTATTCTTGGACCCTGGGTGGGAAAGTGAGTTAACTGATTTCCAAAATTGTTTTGGGTTCTTATTATTATTGGACTGAAGTTTATTATAGTAGTTCTTTTTGTCTAAAGTGATTAGTTTTTTTTACTTGGTTGCGAAGTTGGGTGTATTGGAGCAAGGCAGAAGGCAGTTTATTTTTCTGATAAAGCTTCCAGGCTTTGTCTCTGTGGTGCATGATTTGTTTAGTTTCTTTTGTCAGCAAAGGAGCAGAGTTAGTTTTGATTTGTATGTTTCTTAGAGGGACTAGGAAATTTAGAGTGTCTAGGAAAATAGAGTTAAAATGTTCTACAGCATTGTCTAGGGGGAGAGTGTTTAGGATTTGCCAGTTAATTAGTTTGAAGGTGTTTGTGAAAATTGTAGGGTTAAAGTTGCTAAGATTTCGAGTTTGAATGTACTGGTAATGAAATTGGGCGGAATTAGCTGACCGATGAGTGAAGGCAGGGAGATGGTCACTGAAAGTATTGGGGATGGTGCCTGAGAGAATTATTTTGTTAGGATGAGAAACTAAAATCCAGTCTAGGATGGATCCTGGAGGGTGGATTTTGTTAGGACGAGTTGTTGAATGGATTACTTCGGTGAAATTGTATAGGTTAATGGATAGGGAAGGGGAAGGTGAGTTGATTTTATTCCAGTCAATATTAACATCGCCAAGAATGTAAGTTTCATATTTTATTTCAGTCGAGGCCCAGTGAAGAATATTTTCAAGGGTAGAGATGTTGTCACCTGGGGTGATATATAAGGAGATAAAGCAGATATTCTTACGTTTATTTAATCTGAGGAGACCTGCAGTTAGTTCAGAATTTTTGAATTGTGGGGTTGGGATTTGCAGAGGGATTAAAGAGAGATGGTTGGAGTAGATTAGAGCAGAGCCTCCACCTTTTTTACTTAATCGATCATTTCTGAGGATGTGGAAACCTGGAGGTAAGATTTCAGAGTCAGTAATATGAGGTTTTAGCCAGGTTTCAGAGATGGCTAGGATGTCTGGTTGGTTGTGGTTAATCCAAGCTTGTAATTGGTGGATTTTGTTGTTGAGGCTCTGAGCATTGATAGTGAAGAACTTAAGTGTATTAAGAGAGAAAGTAGAGGAGGTAGAGGGAGGGGGGAACGGGATGTTTGTAGTAGGGGAGGAAGGGGGTGGAGGGAAGGGATTGTTTGTATAGAGGCTGGGGCCTGGGTTAGGGTGGATATCTCCAGATAAGGCTATGGCATTATTAGCAGTAGCTTTTGGCCTTTTGGGTTGGTAAGATAGGAAGTTGTTTACGGTTGGCTGTAGTTTAAGTTCGAAATTTCTGTGGAGGTGGAATAGACTTTGGGCTGGAAAAGGTGCAGTAGTTTAGGTGGAATTAGGAAGGAGGATATGAAGTGAAAGTGATTGAGTAGTGGAGGAAGCAGGTGAGTGTATGGGATGGTATGAGAAGAAGGAGGGTATGGGGGAGCTTTGGAAGAGTAGGAAGTAGTATGATATAGGGGGATTAGTAAGATGAGAAGGGAGCAGGGGAGTTGGGTAATGGAGAGGATTTGGGAGGGCATGTTTAGAATGGATGGGTTAAAGAAGGGTGAGAATAGGAAGGAAGTGAATAGGCTTGAGGAGGTAAAGAGGAAGAAGGGGTGTTATAATTTAGCAAATGGGAGAGGAGGAGATTAGACAAAGAGAGGGTGTAGCAGAGAGATGAGGGAGGAGTAAGAGTAGTGTGGGAGGAGTAAGAGTAGGAGGGGAAATAAGAGGAGGACTGAGAATGGTTAATTGATAAAGGAGGGGTGGTAAAAGAAGAGGATAGTAATTGGTTGATTGATGTGTGTAGGAGGAGTTTGTAAGGTATATATGTAGATGTGCTGGGGGTGGGTGGGAAATAGGGGCAGGGTAGGGGAGCAGATTGAGCCCACAGGGCGAACAGAGCGGAAAGAGCCAAAGAAGGAGAATGTGAGGAAGACAATCATTAGAGAGTGATAGTCATAGGTGAGTTTGCAGTGAATTGTGAGAGGAAGGAAGACTGAGGGAGAAAGGAGTAGTGGGTGGATATATAGATGAAGGCCAGTAGAAGAAGGTAAGAGGTTTCATGAAGGGTAGAGAAGGGGTGTTTGAGGAGGAGTGAGAACGGATAGGTAAACCTGGGACAGGAGCACCACCTAGTGGCAAGTCAGTCTCAGGCAGTAAAGACCCCAGAAAGAGATATCAAGTAAGAGGAAGGAGGGAGATATCATGGACCAGCATAGGGGGAGTAATTATAAAAAGGTAGAAAAGGATTAGTTAATCGGCGTGACAGAGGGGAGTTGTGGCTGCTGGCTAGCCTGGCAGAAAAGCGTACTGTGACCTGGTGTAAATTAAAAAATTACTACAAGGTGTTAAGCAGAACACATACTTTACTTAAAGTCCTTGTTGGGAGATGTACTCAGGGAGCAGTATGGGCTCTCAGTTTTTTGTTTTGCAAATGTCCTTTTTGTGGGTTCTTGGCAAGTACATCCGTGAGGGCACTTTTGGTGGGTTAGAGCAGGATAGGCAGGAGCCTAAGCTAGAAGAAGCAATGGAGAGAGAAAACTATGAAGAAACAGGCAAAGTATGAGCCAAGAGTACACAGGCAGACTGTTATTAAGCATACATATTTGCATTTCAGAAATGAATGTATGTAGCAGTAGAGCTAGAGAGAAGTAACATTCTTACAAATATCTAAGGTACAGACAATGCGTAGATAGGTGAACTAAGAATAAAACAGTTTCTTGAGTACAAGGTTATTATAAGTAAGCAAATAATTTGTTAAACAGACTGACTGTAAGCAACTAATAATAGAGTGCAGCTTGTGTGTGCATTTTACTGGTTGTGAATGGCATAGTGATAAAAGGATTAACGTTAATGCTTAATTCTCTAGTTTGCTTCCCGACTGGCATGCCATCTTTATGAAAACAACATGTTCTGATTGTGTTCATGGATTTTCATTTGGTGCTCGAGTTTACTTTGTTCTGATCTAGGAAAGTGAGCTAACAATCCTCCATTGTGTGTGTGTGTGCGTGTGTTTGTGTGTATGCGCGTGTGTGTTTGTACTGGTGTGTGTGTATGTGTGTGCGTACACGTGTCTGCAAATGTGTTTATGTGTGTGTGTGTGTGTGTGTGTGTGTGTGTGTGTGTGTGTGTGTGTGTGTGTGTGTGTGTGTGTGTGTGTGTGTGCGTGTGTGTGTGCATGTGTGTTTCTATTGGTGTGTATGTATGTGTGTGCATGCACATATGTATATGCGTGCACGTGTGTGTGTGTGTGTGTGTGTGTGTGTGTGTGTGTGTGTGTGTGTGTGTGTGTGTGTGCGTGTGTGCATCTATGTGCCTGTGTGTTGTGCATGTTAGTGCGTGCAGTGGCATGACATACCACCTATAAATGATTCTCTCTGCTGCACTAAATGAGTAACAGATAGGCTATGGTTTTCCCGTGATCCTGAATATGTTAAAAAAAAAACAGGTGACTCAAAATGAACAAATGAAATTTTTAAATAAATTTTCAAAAGTATAATCCATATAAACAATATCTTTAGAATCTGACGGGGAAAAAGCTCCAGATTTATGAGTTAGCCCCTCATTTATCAATAATTGTCTTTATAACTGTAGCCCAATAAAAGTAATATATTTTTGTTTCAATACTGTCTCAATATTTCATCTGTCATCAGGTCTTTCCTGGAGTAACCACCTTTAGTTGCAGAATAAGGTAAGATATACTATCGCTTTGACAGTCTTTTCTCCTAAAAAAAAAAGAAACTGGATTTAATGAGTGGACCCCAGAGAAAGTGGCAAGGATGATTCAGAAGAAAATCCAAAAAGTGAATGTTTGTGTTATGTGAATCAGCTTAGTTCTACGCCTGCCAGCACTGACAAAAAAGTGATTGTTTTGCTTTCTACAGCAATCTGAACAGCTGTTTTAAGGCTAAAACTGTAAAAAATTAAGGAGATCTTTTGAGCATATGTCAGAGTTGTATCCAGCCCATAAAGTGGACTCTAAACTGCTAAACCCTTCCTTGCTATGCTACCAGTAGAAAGAACTTTGCATCTGTATTATGTCACAGTGTATGTCCCATAAGTTTTTATTGTGTTAGTATAATTGCGTGATTTCCAAGTGGATGCTCCATAGGGTCTTAGTATATTAGTAGATCTGTATGGTGTTGCATTGCAGGCAACATAAGCTCCTATATTGTTAGTACATATTTGTGATGTCTGTGGATAACCCATAGTGTCTTACTATAATAGTAAATATATGTGATGTCCCAGTACAGGCACCATGGGCTTCTATATTATTAGGCATATGTGTGATGTCCCATTGCAGGCACCATAGGCTTCTATATTATTAGGGAATATGTGTGATGTCCCAGTGCAGGCACCATAGGGTCTTACTATATTAATGCATCTGTGTGATGCCCTAGTACATGCATCATAGAGTTTTATTGCATTAGTGCATGCATCATATGGCTTCATTATATATGAACAAATGCAATCTGAGGGTCATGCTGCTCAATGCTAGAAGTCTAAATCTCAAAATGCACTTGCTCGAAGCACTCCTTAAAATGGAGAACATCTACATTTGTTCTGTAACAGAGACCTGGTTCAAGGGAGCAGAAAGCACATCTGCACTACCAGGCTATAACTCATTCCACACCTTTCGGTCCCAGAACTTGGACTGAAGCTCCAAAGGCAGTGGTGTTTCCATGTTCTTAAAGGATGCGCACACCTCCAGACTGGTAGCCCAACATAACGCATCAGAGATACTTCAGGTGCAGCTAACATTGGGTAAGGCAGCGATTAAGGTCATAGCCTGCTATAGGTCCCCAACCATGTCCCAAGACTCATAGTCCACATTCCTAAGCACCCTGGAGAATATTAGGGTCCAACCTAACACTGTCATACTGGGTGACTTCAACTACCCCTCCATTACCTTGGAAAGCTACTCATGTACCAATGCACTTGCCCAACATTTCCTGGAATTCATTAATTCCAGTGCCCTGGACCAGCTCATTCTTACCCCCACTAGAGGTAGCAACATCCTTGACCTGGTCATTACCAACATGGGTGACTGTTGCTCTACACCAATAGTCAACTTCTCCCAGGTTATATCCGACCACAAACTAATCAGCTTGGAAATCCCGCAAAGGTAACCACCATGAAAAACTTCTACAAAGCTAACTTTGGACTCCTAAAAACAGAGGTGGCTAACTACATGGCACCCATGCAAATGGAGAATAGTTGCATGACTGCCAAATCATACACCAATGCACTGTATGAACACATACACAAATGCATGGATCTCACCATAGCCAATAGAACCAAGACACTCTCCTCCAAAAAAAAGAAGCCAATCTGGTGGTCCCCTGCCATAAACAAACTGTACAAGAGAAGGAGGAAACTGATACAAAATAAGGTGATGTCCCAAGACTGGAAAAACTCCCTTATCAGCCTCAACAAACAATTGAGATCCCTCATCAATTCCTCTAAATCTGGCTATGAAAAAAGAATTTCAGCAGATAGTAAAGATAACCACAAGGCTTTCTATAGTTATGTAAAGAATCTCCATGGCAATACCCAAATTTGCTCTGAGCTACTACACAATAGTACCTCCTATACCAAGCCAACAGATATTGCCAATATACTGGCCGACAGATTCAGTGCCAACTTTACCCCTCTCCCCCAAACGACCAATCATAATACCAGTAGATCACCAGGCACCCAGTATTACTGTTGCACAGGTTAAAACAGCACTGTCCAAGGCCAAGAATACAGCTTCTATGGAACTTGACAATATCCCTGGCTGTATTCTACATGAACTACAGAGTGAACCGGCACCTCACTTTTATGCCCTGTTCAATCACAGCCAAACCTCAAGCGGAGCGACTACAGACCCTGAGAACCTATCGGCCTATTAGCCTGACAAGTCTGATATGCAAAGCTATGGAATGCACCATCATGAACCCAAATAAACAAGGATATAGGGAATCTCCAAACTCTGGATCCTACACAGTTTGGTTTTGTGAAGGGTAGATCATGCCTGCTCAACCTGGTTGACTTCTTTGAGTCAGTCATCAGAGCTGTGGATGAAAGCAATGTGGTTCATACAGCCTACCTTGATCTGGCCAGTGCCTTTAATACCATTCCCTACTCAGGAATCATAGAAAAACTCACCAAGCTAGGCATCAACCCCTATATCACTAGGTGGGTTGCAAACTGGATTACAGATAGAACCCACAGTGTGAAAGTAGCTGACTCCAAGTCAGACTGCCAACCAGTCATGAGTGAAGTCCCACAGTGTTCAGTACTGGGTCCTGTCCTGTTTGGTATCTACTTCTCTGAAGTCCAGGCTAACACAAAGGGATGCTGCTTGACAGAGTTCATAGGTGATTGCAAGTTGGGAGCTATTATTAACTCCCCAAGTGATGTTGACATCCTACAGAAAGGCCTCACTGAGACCAGTGACTGGTCAGAACCATGGGCTTAAGTTCAATGCCAAAAAATGTGCCATCATCCTCTTTGGGAAAAACCCAGTTCCCATGAATTACCGCATCGATGGTAGTCCACTGAACATAGAAGGCATTATAAGATATCTGGGAACACAGGTTGACAGCAACCTCTATTTTGACCATCACATTGCCACTGTGATCAAAAAGTCCTTCTATGTGGCACATCTCATTACTAAGGGTTTTGCATCCAGGAAGAAAGAGGTCATTGTCTCCCTCTACTCTTCCCTCATTAGGCCAATCATCAAGTACAATGCCCCATTTGGCATGTACCTTACTAGACACCTGCAACAACTGGAGAGGCAGTAGAAGTCCCTCATAAAGAGGATTCTAGGCCTTAAACACTTGTCCTATATGGACAGACTAAAAAAACTCCAGCTATTCTCTGTCTCATATTGCCTACTTAGACGCAATCTCTGCTTGACTTACAAAGGCATATCTGATCCAGCTCTGTTTGAAATGCCACATGTAAAAAAATCCCAGTCCCTCCACACCACACGCTCCAGAGACCTCAACCTCATTACCACAATCAGAACATGCTGGAGGGACAGGTTCATAACCCAGAGACTGCCCATGATATGGAATAGACTTCCCATACATGTCAAACAGACCACTTCGCTGACTCTCTTCAAGAGAAATATTGATGCATGGATGGGAAATAAAAAATTCACCACAGAGATCACTCCAGTGGCTCTACTCAACAGAGGGACTGGGAACTAAGGTTGTGTGGCACAATGCCAGGGTAATCCTGTGGGCTAGGCTTGTATAGGCCCCAGGGCCATTAGCCTAGTACACACCTATGAACCTATGAAACTATGTACAGTTGTGTGATTTCCCACTGCATGCAACAGAGGCTCCTATTATATCAGTGAACCTGTGTGATGTCCCACCTCAGGCACCATAGGGTCTTACTATATCATCTGTGTGATGTCCCAGTGTAGGCAACATAGGCTCCTATTATATTAGTGCATATATATAATGCCCCAGTGCATGCAGCATAAGATCTTACTATATTAGTGCATCTCTGAGATGTCCCAGTGTATGCACCAGAGGTTGCTTTTATTTTAGTGCATTTGTGTGATGCCCCAGGGGATGTATTGTAGGCTTTTGTTACATTAGTGCATTCATCATATATCCTTATTATATTAGTACAACTGTGTGATGTCTCACTGCATGCACCATAGGCTCCTAATACATCAGTGTTCCTGTGTGATGTCCCAGTGCAGGCACCACAGGGTCTTACTATATTTGTGCATCTGTTTGATATCTCAGTGTAGGCACCATATGGCCTTACTATATCAGTGCATCTGTGTGATGCCCCAGTGCATGCACCTAAGGGTCCTACTTTATATGGTGTCTGTATTTGTGAATCACCCTCAGTAAACAACATGCACTGAACTACAGTGATTTGTGCCATCTCCAAGACTAAATACCCAACAGCATGGAAAGTGGTGATGAGTTACTTTATTTTGTTCATCAGAAAGATGTGAATATTGAGCAGTAAACTCAGTGATATGTGCATATTGAACACTGCACTCTGTGATATTATGTGGTTACATATATATATATATATATATATATATATATATATATATACTAGTGAAAAATAATAAGAGCAGAAGGCAAAGAAAGTTCAACTGTTTCAAGATCAGCTCTCACAGCACTGATTACAAAATATCACAAAGACTTGAACACAAGCAGAACATAAACCTATAAGCAGTATTAAAACATTTGTTGATGGGGGGGGGTCACTGCTCCCTACAAACCCACCCTCCACTACTTATGTAAAAAAATTATGACATATGTACATCTCAGGGAAAGGAAAAATACCTGGATACCATAATATTTTTCTTCTGGTGAAATACCTGCCCTGGGAGTCAGTAATAATAGTGTAGGCTTTACACAAAGCCTACATGATTATAGCACATTACTGTAATGAGTGTGACCATAGGAGGTACTGCCAGCCATGTCATGAAAAGAAGGGCCGAGGATGTATAACTTATGCCACCACAGCTAGCTGATATTTTGTAAATAATTATATATCATTTGTATATCAAATTGATTTGTACAGATGCTTGTGCTGAAAATGTATTTATGTGGTTTGTTTGTGTTAAAATGTATCAACATCATGCCCTGCTAGAAGGAAAAAAGTTGTACATGCATTATTGTAACTGTTTAAATGTATACACTGTAACAGCATATACTGGAAGTGAAGAGGTTAATCTTAAACCACCTGACTTTGCAAAACATTCTAGAAATTAAATTACTTTATGGGTTAAGCTAGGAAGATGTTATCCCATAGTTTTGAATGCAGCCAGAGATGCAATGTTTGTGCTAGAGAATAGTTGGTAGCTCCTGTAGGAAGAGTGGACTGGTTTTATGGTTTATGACTTTCAGCAGCTACATCACATCTGAGCAAAGCTCTAGCTGTGTGTATTATAGCACACAGGTGCTAAACCCTGGTAGCTTCTAGTGATGGGGGGTAGTGTGGAAAACAGAATCAGATGACCAGATGTAGATGTCATTCTGTACAAAAAATAATGTTTTAATATTAGAAGAGACTGAAGTCTCAGGAGCATTCTGTATTATGTTTTGGATCTGACAACAAGGACCACTCACTCATCTTGCCTTGCTCTATTCAGTAAGTAGGAACAGAAATTCTTTTAGTCAATCAGGAATAGATAGTGAGACTAGATAAATACTGTTATTCTATAACTGTGTGAAACTTTCCATTGTTGTTATTTTAATATTTCCTGTGTCTAAATCTTTGGTGTTTACTGTAAATAGATATTTAGTATTGTCTTGTTCTTTTATTATTTATTATTAAATATATTTAAACTTTACATTGTGGCTTTGAGAGTATTTGCATATATTTATTTGGTGACAACTCTGGCCACACCTGAAAGCCTTTCTGTTTGGTCAACATTACCATTTGTATTAATTTTAATTTTACACAGTATAATTGAGTGTTCCGTAAGAGCCTTAAAGTAGCTGTCAAGGTACTAGTGGCAGTGACAACTACCTTATAGTCTGGGCAGAAGTGGGCACAGCAGGTGAATCTGTGCCAGTCTTTCCCAGGTGAGTGTGCATGTGTAAATCAAATCTCAAAGAATGTGAGTGTCAGTTGCTTGGAGCAGGGACACAAAGCACTGGTTTCACAGAGAGGGTGTGGGAGGACTTAGCTTGAAAACCCAGCTAAGGACTCAACTCTGAGCTGTGCCAGTGGGGAGTCTTATTGGGGGTCTGGACAGATATAGAGAGGAGCCAGCCTCCTGACTGAGTGTGTTCCCTTGTGTGCTCTTAAGGGAAATTGTGCTTGATGCAGAGAGGTCTGCATATGGAAATACTGAGTGTGTACATTTGTATTCCAAGTGAATGTCCCTTTCCAGTGTTTGTGGTGAGTATTCAGGTTCCTTGGTTACTGGTCCAGTGTGGGGACATCACAATGAGCACCTGCACTCATTGAATATGCATGCTGCTCATCATGCTTACATGTTTCCAAGCACCATTTTGTGGCCAGTAGCAGTGTTGGCAGCTATGAAACAGTGCTGGGAATCAAGAGCACACAATGTAAACATAATTCCTTGCCTGTAGACAAACATATTATGCAAGCATGTGCTGACAGCTTATATGAAGTAAGGGCAAGTGAATTATAAGAATGTCGATGCAGGGGACATGAAACTGGGAAAATGTTCACAGAATGCAATATTAATAGTGCAGAGATAAGTACAAGGAGATGCTAAATGGAAAAATGTACTCAGTTAATGCATTCAAATGTGATGATGTCACAAAAATTATTTTTTAACTGAAAGACATCCATTTTGATGGTAATAATAATAAATAATACTGTTTCCAATGTTTACACATGCACATACCATAAAAATGTACATATCAACAATGGCCTTTTTGGCATTTATTTCTCAGAAGTCAAGGCCAATGTCAGTGGTCTTTGGCTAACTAAATTTGCAGATGGTCATAGGATCATAGAAGGTTACTAGGCTATTCGCCTTGAGGCCCTTATTAGCCTAGCCATGAGTTTAGCTCACATTTAGACAAATCAGCAACTGATGCCCCAGTCCAGCAGGGATAGGGGTGGAATTCCAGGGTATATTTTCTGTTTCCCATCCAGTTATCTGGCTTGCACTTAAATAGTGGGTAAAGAGATATTCTGCTTCATGTGGAGAGGTAGTCTATTCCATAGATGGGGGAGTCTCTGAGACACAAATCTGTCCCTCCAACAAGTCTTGTTGATGTTACAGACCAGGTTGAGGCCAAGCATGCTGGTTACTTGAGTGGAGTTTGACTTGTGGATATGCAGCAGTTCCATCAAGGTGGGGTCCGTGATCGCCTTGTATGTCAGACAGAGGTCACCTCTGAGGAGTCTGTATGAAACTGAGTAGAGGGATAGGGACTTTAGCCTATCTGTGTGTGGTAGATGTTTGAGGCCCTGGATTCTCCTACTGAGGAACCTCTGTGGTCTCTCCAGCTGCTGCATGTGCTTTGCTAGGTACATGCTGAAAGGGGCATTAAACTCAATAATGGGTCTTATAAGGGAATAATACAGGAATGCTATGACCTCCTTGTCCCTGGATGAGATAACTTTACTTATGAGGTGGGCCATGTAGAAGGCTTTCCATACAACGGAAGCAACATGGCTGTCAAAAGTTAGGTTGCAATCAACCTGGGTGCTCAAACCCCTCACAACTGATTACATGCCTAGGATGTTGTTATTAATGTGATAATTTGTGGAGATGTCACTCTCCCCAAAGGGAATGATGATGCATTTTTTGGTATTCAGCTTGATGCCTTTTTTCTGACACCAGTCATTTATCTGAGTAAGACCCTCTTGGAGGATGTCTACATCACTAGGGGAACTGATGACAGCACCCAGCTTGCATGGTGAACTATAGCCCACTGGTTTTGACCTGCACCTCAGAAAAGTATATCCCAAATAACAGAGGCCCCAAGACTGAACTCTGGGGTACGCTGCTTCTTAAATGTCTACTGCTTGAGGTGGCTTCCCCTATTTTGACTACGTGGGTTCTATCAGTGAACCACTTTGCTATCCATCTGGTAAGATATGTATTGATGCCTAGTTGATAGAGTTTATCTATTATACCTGAGTGGGGAATAGTGTCAAAGGCTTTCAAATTAGGAGCTGTCATTGAATCTCACACTGACATAAATGCTCTCCAAGAGGGGCTGACACAGACAAACAACTGATGTCAGAGCCATGGACTAAAACTAAATGCCAAGAAATGCATAATAGTATCCTTTAGGAAGTTATCCTTCCCTGGTAACTATCATATTGACAACATACCCCTTAGAGTTAACCCAGCAGTCAGGGACTTAGGGACACACATAGACAGTAATCTAGCCTTTGACCATCACATGTCTACAGTGTTGAGGAAATCATTCCATGTTACACAACTTATAAACAAAGGTATGACAGGAAGTCATTGTTCCACTGTATTGGGCATTCATCAGACCTATCATTGAGTACAATGGCCCCTTTGGTATGTACATAACCAGGCATATCCAGCAATTGGAACATCCACAGAGGTTCCTCACTAAAAGAATATAGGGTGGAAGTACAATATCCTATGCAGACCACATCAAGGCCATATCCCTGTATTCGGCCTCCTACAGGCTTTTGTGGGGAGATTTATATTTAGCATACAGGGCATTATTAGACCCCACGCTGATGGACCTCCTGCATATCCACAAAACAAACAGCACCAGAATTACCCCTTCTAAAGACATAAACCATGCCTGTGATAATCAATAGGACCTGCTTGAGCGATAGGTATATATATATATCCCAGAGACCACCCCGTCTATGGATCAGGCTCTCCAACCATGTGAAGCAGAGCTCCTCCCTAACCCAATTCAAGTGCAACTTGGACAACTGGATGGGAAACCGGAAATTCATCCCTGATTTGGAACCTATGTCTTTAATGGACACAAGTAACCTATAAATAGTTCATCTCCCAGCCCAATGCTTACATTTATCAAGGGTGTCAGAACTTGTTAGAGATTTGGGATGCAAAGCTAGGCTTAAAAAGGCCCTTGTGGTCATTAGCCTAGTAAACACCTGTGAACCTATGAACCTATTGGTATGAGAGGGACACAATGCAACACTTTAAGAAAGGGAAATAAATGTGATGTTAATGTTGATAAAATGCCAAGCAGAGATAACAGTTATCAAGAGCAAGGGATGCATTAGGGGCTACTCACATACAGTGCATTTATTGAATATGACTTGTATATACAGGGAATGTATGTGTGATAATGGAGAGTAGTGCTATATCCTCCACTTCATCTTGTATAAATAAGGCATGAGCTGTACAGTAGTTGTTTCATGCACAGCAGAAAGGGACATATGTCTTAAAATTCTATCCTTCAACTTCCTCACAGTTTTCCCCACATAAAAACTGGTGCACACATGGCACATAGCTAAATAAACAATCTATGCAAAGAAATTTTTATTAAAATTTTTTCCATAGTTTTAAATAGATTGAACCATAAATACTGAAACATAAAATAACATAATCAACTAGTCAACTATTTACAAAAGAAACTATATACAATTGCCTATACAATTGCCTATATACAATTGCCTAAGTATACAATCTATAACATCACATTTCCATATGCAATATACAGTTTGTATTAAGATGCCATGGAACTAATCAGATCGATTTGTTTTGTCCAATATTTCATCAACTTTCTGCCAATAAATGATGTATGATGTTGTCTTATCAGATATTTTCTTTATGGTTGCTACTTCCATTTGAGGCCCAAAGACTGTTATTTTTTGAAATCTTGAAAAGTTGGTGGTGCTTTATCCTTCCAGTAAGTTGTTATGGCTTTACGTGCAATGGCAAGCAATTTCCACAGTAAAGGATATTTTGCTTTTGGGACACATTGTGGTATGGGTACATTAAACAAAACTTATGACTTGATTAACTGAAAAGTATCATTAAAAATTGTTTGAAAGAAATAATTCATTTCAAACCAATATTTATTCAGTGAATGACAATCAAAAAATGTGTTCCCCCATCTGCTTTAGTATGTGTTTTACATCTCCAACAATCAATATGTTTCTTATATATTAGTTGTAATCTATGAAGAGTTAGAAAAGATCTATGTAGGAATTTCCATGCATGAAGTTTCCACTGAACTGACTTGGTGGTAAGGCTTGGTGATAAAAGGATCATTTCTTTTTCAATTTTCTCAGGATCCTTTTGATTAACCTGATTATAATAATTCCAATAACTATTATTGGTATAGTTCTTTGTTTTTTTAAGTATCTTATAAATTTTGGATAGATATCCTTGTCCTTTATAAATATTATATATTAAAAGTATCACAAGATCTATGAAATTAGGAATATTATTTTTAAAAGTTGGTGTCATCAATTCCAGCTTATTTGTGATGGGTTCCCTATTATATGATCAAAGACGCATTCTTTCGAATGCATCTTGATCGAACATGAAAGCAAGAAATGGCAAAAGCGAATTCTTTCCCTGGCAAAGAAATCACTTGGCTGCCTTCGTTATTTTGCCATTTTTGTCACTGCAGTGCGATCTCGGAGTTGGTATATTTAAGTAGGGGGGTGTTTGGGGGGCACAGCCCCCCACTTTATGTAATGTTTTAAAGTTTTCTTTTTTTTCTTCTTTTTTGGAACAGCAATTTTTTTTTCCCTGGAAAAAAAATCACTGTTCTAAGTGTTCGGGATTCTAAGCTTTCACTTACATGGGGTTGATAAATCAGCATTCGCTATTTTAAGCATTTGCTGATTTAATATATACCCTTTGTGATGTACTAGCTTATTTGTTGTATTGGTAACCACAATTTATCATCTAAATCACATTTCCTTTTGATTTGATCTAGTGTGAGTAATGTATTGCCATTAAATATTTGATACCAATAAATCACTTATTTTTCTTTAAGCTCTTTAATTACATTTGAATCAAAGGTAGTTATACATTCTTGTGTACAAGCTATAGAATGTAATATAAAAAACATGTCTTTATATCTGGGTTCATGTTTATATATTTTCTAAACAGTATTATTGTTTCAGTAACACTTATATACTTTGTATACTCTTTTTTATCACATTATAAAATACTTTTATTGGATTTATATTATATTGTTTATAAGCTGAGTTACTAATGATATTACATATAGATTCATGAATTAATTTTCATTTGGCTGTATAGGTTGTGTTCAGCCATAGAGCAACTGTTTTAGTAATATATGCCAATGAATAAATCTCTATATCTGGTAGATTAATTCCACCCTTCTTTCAACCTTTTAAATGGTTGTTAAGCACGATTCTAGACATATTGTTAAACCAAAGGAAATTCAGCATCATTTTATTGCATTGCTGTATAATTTTCTTAGTAGGAGTGATGGAAAAGGATTGTATATAATATAACAATTTTGGGAAAATTGTTGATTTACTTATATACAACCTATCTTCCATGGTATAAAACATCTTATTCCATTTCTGCATTATTGATTTTATTGACTTAGTATATGAACATAGTTAATATTTATTGTTTCTCTAGTGTTGCTAGTTAGTAAGACTCCTAGGTATTTAATTTCATTATCAGGCGCTAAGTACTTAACAAAGTCATTATTTAATTCTCTTTTATTTTAGTTAATTAATAAAATTTTAGTTTTGATTTTATTAAATACAAGACCAGAAATAGTCTGAAAGAAGTTCATTGTTTGGAATAATTCAGTTAATGATTTATCTTTATTAGATATTGTCAACAGGATGTCATCAGCAAATAACTGTATTTTCATTTCTAAGTTATTCCCAGTTACTATGCCTTCAATATTTGTGTTCATTCGAACATAGTTAGCAAAAGGCTCACTTGTTAATGCAAACAGTAAAGGTGAAAGTGGGCATCCTTGCTTTGATCCTTTTCTAATAGTTATAGAAGCAGAGAGACATGACCCAATCTTAACATAGGCCAGATTATTTTCATATAGTGTTTTAATTAAGAATGTGAATTGTTGTGAAAAAAACATATTGTTCTAGTACCATCAGTAAATAATTCCAGTCTATTGAATCAAATGCACTATTGTTGTCTAGACTCACCAGAATCATGTCTCTCTTAAATCAACATAATCTATTAACGCAAGAATTCTTCTAATATTATTGTAGGTGTTTCTGTCTTTTATGAAACCTGTCTGGCTGTGATCAATTAATGATGGTAATATATGTTTTATTCTCGCTGTATGTATTGCTATAAACATTTTGTAATCTACATTTAACAATGAAATGGAGCTATAGGAAGAACATTCTGATGCATTTTTTTTTTCTGATTTCAGAATATGTGATAGTCAACTATATTTCCAAGAAGGTGGAACTAGTATTCCTTGTTTAACCTGTTTAAAAACATTTAAAAATAACTGTTTAGCTTCCTTGGGCAATAACTTATACATTTCTGGTGTTATGTTGTCATTTCCTGGTGCTTTATTGGGGTATATTCAGCTTATTTTGGAATATTTTAAACAGTTGGAAGATGAGTTGCTATATCAAGTAGAATCACTGCAAAATGATTTAATGTCTCACTCTAAAGGTGAGAGTTATGTGCAAACTTTAGACATGGTTCTTAACAATGCAACTGTTTATGAAATGAAATTACAACAGATTAAAATGAAAAAGCTGCAACGTGATTATAAGGATTTCAGAATGTGTAATGTTTTTGTGTGCCCAAAGCAGTCCATTAGAGAGGCATTGAAAATGGACACGCCTCTCTTCTGTTTCCATCTCTTCACAATTAATAGAGCCAAATGCTGATGATGTTCCTTCAATGCCTACCCTGAGTAAAGATACAACAGGTATTTGTTTGAATGCCAGTACACCTCTCTTAAACCATGAAGATTTGAAATATGAGAAAGCAGGAGCCAGTCTGAAGAATCCACTGTTTCTTGTGGATTTTCCTTTTCCTATGAGAGTGAAACAAGAACATTTACATGCTCAACCAGCAGAGGACGACGGAAGATGAAGCTTTCAGTGAAATGGCGGCAAATGAGCGGGAAGATTTGTAAATAAATAATCTTGTTCTTAATTTATCCAGTTACAGTTTGAACACCAGTGAAATCTCTGTCCTTAACAAGAGTTTAACACTCATTCCAGCAGCCTCGTCCAATATGAGTGATGTGCTACTGGATTTGCACTTGTTTGCTCTGAATCTAACACTTAAACTGATGTTTGGTGATCAGAAATGAGAGAACAATGTATATTTTAAGAGGCCTGTTTTATTCAATCCACAATTGCCACCCCATGTAAGTACTTTTATGAAGGTGTGTGAGAATGCTATTATACAGTTTCCGAAAAGCTCCACATAAGAGGGATTTTTACAACTTGAGTTTGGCTGAACAAAAAGCTCTGAAATCTTAAATTAATAATTCTGATATTTGTATTAGACGAGTGGACATAGGGGGTGCCTTGACTGTCTTGAACAATAGTGATTACTGTAATTCTATGCTAAACCTTCTTAGTGAAGACAAAACTTATACAAGAATCAATATGAGAGAGGTTGATAATTTGATAAGATGTGTGCATGATGTAGGTCACAGGCATGTGACTTTTTTATTTTATCATATAAGTAGAGAATGTAGTGTGATGTTTTCATTCTGAAGAAGTCATGTATACCATTGACGAAAGCGCTAAAGTGTGTTTTAATAGAGAGGATCCATCGTCCTGCAACTTGTCTTTTGGTTTGTTTTTCAAATATGTGCATGTTGTATTGTATGACTTATTAATGAATCGAGTTATTGATGAACAAATGTACCAGTTCTTATATGTGGAACAACCTATATTGCCTATAATAAAAAGGTTACCCAAGATGCACAAAAACCCGTTATACCCACTGTTACTCCCCATTGTGGCTGGGTTGGGTAAAAGAGAATCTTTATATTTTTGTGGAAGAAAATTTTAAAAAAAGTTTTGTGCTCTCTAACTTCTGTATTAAGAGATGCTAATATTTTTTTAGTGGACTTACATCATTTTATGAACAATATCTGTGAGACATCTGCTTGGTTTTTCATGACACTTGATGTCAAGAATTGATTTATGAGTATTCCAAATGATTTTGGTATACAGGATGTTAGGGAAATATTATGCAGTAGAAGTGATTATAAGAATGACACCCATCATGTTTATTTGCACTCTACTAGAGTCAATACTAGCTAATAATGTTTTTATGTGATTGAGATATTTATCTACAGAAATGGGGTGTTGCAATGGGCATCCCATGTGCAAATTCATACACCAACCTTGTGATGGATTATTGGGAGAAGAAATGTATTTTTAATAATGCTGCATACTCCAAATACATCAAATTTTCTGTCATTTTGTGGATGACCTTTTTGTTTTATGGGCTGGTAATGAAATTGAGTTACAACAGTTTATATTTTTTTGCTAACAATACCACCAGTTTTCTAAGTTTTACGTCTACAGCATCCAGATTTAATATTGATTTCTTGCATATTAAATTGTGTAAGGGTGTCTCTGGCCAAATTGATACCACATTATATAGGAAAACATGTTGGAAAAATAGTCTTTTAGTACATGAAAGTATGCATCCAAGACATGTGTTTTCCAATGTTATTAAAGGCCATTTTACTAGAATATACTCTCTGATCAATTTTGGGCCAGAGGCTTTGATAAAAGAGAGGTAGAATATATTAGTAAGCAGGTTTTGAACAACAGAAGTACTATAGCTAAACCCTATTATTCTGATGGGCATGGTTGTGTATCCAGGGGCCGACAGAGAAAGTCTTTCTCACAATACAGTCTGAGATTCTTGACCAAATTTGCAAATGATGTGAATCCAATATCTGATATTTTAAGTAAGAACTGGAACCTGTTGACTACATATTCCAAGACAGCAGAAATTATAGGCTGCAAACCAAGGTCTGGTTTTAGGAACTCTAATAATTTTCAAACAATTGATTTGTGGTTCGAGGCTGCCTTTACAAAGAAATGTTTCACAGAGACTAGGCACCTTTCCTTGTTCTATGTGCAAAGTATGTTGAGTCATCACAAAACAACCATTTTTAAGCATCCTGTATTTTACTTTATTTTTAAACCCAGGTTCTATGCAGATTGCCAAACAGCACACATTATTTAGCTACGTGCCATGTGTACATTAGTTTTTATGTGGGGAAAACTGTGAGGAAGTTGAAGGATAGAATTTTAAGACATATGTATGACATTAAAGTAAATAACATAAATACTGCTTTGGCTAAGCATATTAATGAGAATCCTGGGCATAAATGTGTGAGGGCAAATCCTAGAGGTGTTGATTTAAATAATTATGTAGAGAATTTAGAACTAAAATGGATACTTAAACTACAAGCTAATAAGTATCCGGGCATTAATGCTAATGTCTGTTTAAAACCAGCTTTAAGAAGGAAGAAATTGAACTTATAATATAATTGGCTGTAATGTTTAGTAGCTCTGTGATTAGCTCCATGTTTTTTTTTAAAAGTATGTTTTAATCTGTGCTGTATGTAGCTGAAGAAGCATTAACCAACACAAAAGCGCTTATCTGAATTTATATATTTTAGGGTCATGGTAGCCTTGCTGGTTATTTTGTTTACACTGCAGTTGCACAATTGGAAGTACAGTAATGGCTTACCAGACACTTGAGCATGGAGCACAACAAGAAGTACAGAAGGAGTTAAAGTCGCAGTGAGATCTGGCTATGTGTGATGCTCAAACTATCGAGATATGTTCCAATATTAAACAATGATATACCATATGCTGATGGTTATAATCATGGTTGTTTGGAGGAAAAATGGTATAACTTGTGACATATTGGCATGTTGGGAGTTAGACACTGATAAAATTGAATAGTAGCACCTTGGAATCAAACCCAAGAGGAAAAAAAAGGATAAAAATGTTAAACTTTGATCATTAACTGTCACTGCCACAGGAGAACTTACTTATTAACATTAAAGGTATACTAATTTAATACTGAATGTGGAAATACTTAAGAAATGCTTCTACGTGTGTGACTTTACTTAGTCATGGGACTGCATATCTGTGTAAAATGCAGTGTTTATGTTTGTAAATACATCTCAGATGCATACAGTTGCATGAACTGAGTAAGACATGGTGGGTTAAGTTTCATATATACTTCATAACACATACTGTCATAAACACACAATTATATATGTGAGCACTCAATAACTATTACACAAATACTGTGCTTATCATACCTAGGTTTGTACATTCTGCATTAAATATCATTGTCATGTCTAACATAATTTATACACATTACAGAGCTTCTTACAAAAACGCAGTCATGATTTTTATGTGCATTTACTGTGATATTCCTAATCAAAATGTTGCAACAAAAGGCATTCTGACCCCCTCTGTAACAATATTTAACTGGATTCAAACCTTGCATTAAATTCTTCATTCTTTAAGATCACTGTACTTGCATTTTGTGCTGCAAGGAAAGTTACCTGACAGGTGGAATTTATTAATAAAATACTATCCATAATTACATTACATTTTTCACTTTTTTTTAGGACGTAAACCATGTTTGTGAGCTGCATACTGGAGCACAAATGCTAAAGGCGTTATAAAACATTAAATAAAATGGACCAGATTAACAAATTGAATGGATATATGTAGCAAGGATAAAAGCTGTTAAAGCATAAGCATCATACAGTCATCCTTTTCACATCTGCTTGCACCATCACTGGTATCATTTAGGTTACACATAACCATGAATTCATGTAACGGCAATTGCTTAGAAAAGGAACATGTTGGCAATGATAGGAGGTCATTCTTGCCACAATACATACAATTAGTCATGGTATAATAGTGTACAGCAGATTGCATAAGTATCAAGATGACAAATTGTGACATTTGGATAATTTCTTCAGCATATTTGACACATGTCCACATTGCTTATGTTACAACTTTTGAGTTAGCACACTGTAAAACATGTCATATCTTACAATGTCTTACAACGTCCTTACCACATGTTATTATTACTCATGAGAATAGCTGAGTTTTCAACAAAAACACATATGTAACATACATTCAAGTAGACTACTGGTAAGATACTTATCATGTTACACACACTTTAGCATGCTCATTTCATATACAGTCTTGGTTGTCAGTAGATTGCATAGTAATATCAATGTCGGTACAGTGCAACTAGGAGGGCTCATACTGTTCCAAGCAGACAGAGATCATGCATTCAGTGGGAAATCTAGAGAAGGAGGAGTTTGCATATATGTAAACAACAGCTGGTGCAGTTACTGTGAGATTTCCCTCAACCACTACTCTGAAAATGTAGAGTTCTTGGCAGTAAGGTGCAGACATTTTTATCTTTCCAGAGAATGCAGTAGTGTCAGCATCATAGTGGCATACACCTCACCAAGTGCAAACACTAAAGAAGTACTAAATATACTGCATAACTCAATATGTGAGTTACAGAATAAAAACCCAGATTTTGCACACATTATTGCAGGAGATTTCAACCAGGCAAATTCAAAATCAGTACTACAAAACTACTATCAATATGTGGTTTTGCAGCAAGGGGTAATAACACCTTGGACAAAGTCTACACCAGCATAAAGATGGCATATAAAGCTGTTCAACATCCACACTTGGGCAACTCTGACCACATTACCATTATGCTAGTTACCAGAATACAAACCTGCACTAGTTATAGAAAAACCCAGCAACTGAAGCAAGTGAAGGTATGGCGAAATGGAGCAATTGAAGCAATCCATGACTGTTTTGATAAGACTAACAGGAGCATATTCAAGGATGCTGCAACAACTTAACAACAAATTAACTTGGATGAATATGCAGAAATGGTGATGGCAGATATCTGCAAATTTGTAGATAATGTGATGACTAACAAAAATATCATAATAAGAGCAATCAGAAACCTTGGCTCTCAAGCAAAGTATATGAGCTTCTGAGAGAGCAAAAGGAGGCATTCAAAATGAATGACTTGGAAGCTGTCAGTGTGGCTAGGGCAAATCTAAAGAGAGGGATAAAGGAAGCAAAGAGGGCCTATGGAAGGAAGGTCCAGAGCCACTTCACAGATGGGACTCCAGGAGCATGTGGTAGGGAATAAAAGTCATTACAAAATACAAACCACTATCAGATAAATGTGAGGACAGCATATGATTCCAGGATAGGCTAATCATCTTCTATAGCAGCTTTGAGGAGAGGAACTGCTCAAAGGCAGTAAAACGTCCAAGTCGACAGGATGAAATGCTCAGTCTAATCACAGGTGAGGTGAGGAAAATCCTGTGACAGGTAAACCCCAGGAAGGCTGCTGGACTGGACAACATTCTGAGAAGGGTGTTAAAGGACTGTGCTGAACAACTAAGTACTATACTTGCGGACATTTTTAACATCTCCCTTGTCCAAGCAAAAGTACCAAAACGCTTCAAAAATACAAACATAACATCAGAGCTGTAGAAAGCAAATCCTTCAAGCTTGAATGATTACAGACCAGTAGCCCTCACATCCACTGTCACATGAAAAGTTCTGAAAGACTGTTCAAAAAGTACCTGTCAGCAAAACTACCACCTGCACTCAACCACTACAGTCTGCATATCCTGCCAATCGCTCCACAGTGGATGTCATGTCAGTTGCACTACATCTCACAGTGGCACATCTGGAAAATAAGGACAGTTATTTTAGGATGCTGTCTATTATTGACTTTAGTTCAGCATTCAACACAGTTATCTCACAATAGCTAATCGAGAAACCTGTCCATCTTAGCATCAGTAACCACATGTGCAACTAGATACTGGACTTGTTGATTGAAAGACCGCAAAAAGTATGTGTGGACAAGAATTCCTCAGGAAACATCACAATTAACACAGAAGTACCCCAAGGATGTGTGCTGAGTTGACCATTGCTTACCATACTAACTCATGACTGTATAGTCAGATTTAATACCAATCACATCATCAAGTTTGCAGATGACACCACAGTCATGAGCCTCATCAGTAATGAAGATAAAGGAGCATACAGGGAAGAAGTGAATCTACTGATTGACTGGTGTGCTAGATATAGCCTTGATCTCAACATCACCAAAACCAAGGAGATCATAATAGACTTCAGGAGAAACCAACCACCTCACTCTTCACTCATGATTAATGGACAAAAGGTGGAAATAGTAAGTAGCACAAAATTCCTGGGAGTCCACATTGTGTAGGACTTATCCTGGTCACTAAACACCAGTCAGAAAGCCCATCAATGCCTGCATTTTCTGCAGAAGTTAAGGAAAGCTAATTTACCACCCTCCATCCTTATCACCTTCTATAGGAGTGCCATATAAAGCATCCTGATAAGCAGCTTCACAGTGTGGTATGGGGGATGTTCAGATACAGATCAAAAAGTTCTATAGAGGGTGGAGAAGGTTGCCGAGAGAATTACAGGCTCCAACTTCCCAGTGATATATGGTCTATATACAAATTGTTCCTACAACAGCACCATGTAAATAGCCAGTGATCCTACACACCCCACCTATGATCTGTTTACAAGCTTGTCATCTGGTAGATGGTACTGCAGCATGTGCTGTAAAACAACCAGGTTCAGGAACAGTTTTTTTCCACAGGTGATTAGGTTCTTGAACTCTGGAAGCAATCTCAGGACTGTTGGTTATTGACAAGGTCTTGTGTCAATCAAACCATTACAGTGCAATAGAAATTATGAGATGTGCAGTCATAGTTATCCATTTACAATGTCAATCAAGTGAAATATTTATCTGCTAGCTATTCTAACATTTTAGGAAATAAGAATAAAATAAATAAATGTTCAATAATCAATCAACCAGCTGCTAAAAATGTAGACATAGTAATTTGTAGTAGTATTTAGTAAAATAACAGTTTAGCTTAAAATTAATGTTATGTATGTTGCATGTACTATATTTAATTTGTATGTGTGTAATTGTCATCTCAGTATAGAGCCTGATGCATGCAATTTTGTTTAGGTTACCCTTGTGTAGCCTAAATGACAAAGTTCACTTTGACTTTCACTTTCTTATAAATCCAATAATTAAAAAAGTTCTGCAAATTCAATTTGAACCCAGCATCCCATGTCTTATTTCTATACAGTGAACTCAGTTACATATTGTGCCAAAGAGATACTTACCTGACAGGTGGAATTTATTCACTTAGTACTATCCAGTGTTCTTATTGCCTGCACATCAATGACAGGCTTGATTGTGCTACAGAAGGCAGCCCAAATTCAATTTTTCACTTTTTGCCTTAGGAAGTGAACTTTTGTTCATTGCTAGGGACTGCGGCCAGTTCAAAGTTTGGAATGCCAAATGGCAAACAAAAGATGAAGATAAAAGAAAACAAATTCTAAAATAGAGGAAACCTTATGAAACAAGAAGTTAAAATGTACAGCCATGACATTTTCTGAACTTTTTTGTATTTCAGTATGAACATATGCTCCTTAAACATCATTATGCTCACATAAACACATCCATGTCTGGATTAGAGCCCCAGGATGCCAGAGCATTCACAAGACACACTTGAGATTCTTATCAGTATATACGACACACACACATAGTTATACTGTGAATATAAAAAGGAAGGTACATATACTTAAACTTAAACTTACAAAGCTGGGCATAAATCCCTATATCACTTGATGGGTTGCCAACTGGCTTACTGACAGAACCCAGACTGTAAAAGTAGCAGACTCCGAATCCAGCTCCAGACAAGTGACAAGTGGAGTACCTCAGGGTTCAGTCCTGGGACCACTCTTGTTTGGCATCTACTTCTCTGAAGTACAAGCCAACACTAAGGGACTCTGGCTAACAAATTTTGCAGATGACTGCAAACTGGGAGCCATTATAGAATCCCCAAATGATGTGGATATTCTACAAAAGGGCCTTACAGAAACAGATGCCTGGTGCCAGAGCCATGGGCTCAAGCTTAATGCCAAGAAATGTATAGTTATCCCCTTTGGAAAAAACATGTACCCATGAACTACCACATAGGAGGCAGGACACTAAACATCGAAAGTGTGATGAGAGACGTAGGGACACAAGTGGACAGTGGTCTCACTTTCGATAACCACATCACCACAACAATCAGGAAATCCTTCTATGTGGCACACCTCATCACTAAGGGCTTTTCATCCAGAAAAAAAGAGGTCATTGTCCCACTGTACTCATCCCTCATTAGACCCATTATAGAGTATAATGCCCCATTTGGTATGCACCTCACAAGACATCTGCAACAGCTGGAAAGGCCACAGAAATACCTCACTAAAAGAATCACAGGCATAAAGCAGATGCCATATGCTGACCGTCTAAAAAAACTCCAGCTATACTCTGTGGCATATCGTCTACTCAGAGGCGATCTCTTCAAACCCTGAGCTGTTGGACATGCTCCACTTAAAGAAATCCCAATCCCTCAGAGCCACACACTCCAGGGATCTAAACCTTATCATCACAATGAACAAAACATGCTGGAGGGATAGGTTCCTGACCCAGAGACTCCCCATACTCTGGAATAGACTGCCCATACATGTCAAGCAGAGCGCCTCATTGGCCGTCTTCGAAAGGAACCTTGATGATTAGATGGGAGATAGGAAATTCACCCCGGGGATCATGTCAGTCGTACTGCTAGACAGGGGCCCAGAGAAGTAAATATTGTGGGAAGAAATTTCCAGGGAATTGTTATGGCTAAGCTTGCATAGGCCTTAGGGCCAATAGCCTAGTACCAACCTATGAATCTATGAACCTATACGATATACGATAGTATCAAAATGACATTACAGATACAACAGAACTAATTTTTGGCCTTTTCCTGTGTAATTTGTAGTTATATGTCTGAATGGCTGAATTATTGACAGTGGGGATGATAATCTTTCCTCACCCAATATAAAATAAAATATTTGAACATGGCACATTTCTTTATTTTGTGATCACCATTCCCATATCTATGCTTCTCTAACAAGACTATGTGCTTTTTCTTGCAGTTGATATATGTTTCAAGGAGTAAGCTACTTCCTTAGAATTGCAGACACAATTGTATTCAGAGACAGAAACTGTTGTCATAAAAAATTCATATAAATGTTAGGAATGTTGCTGTCATATGTCAGTCAATGGTAATCACAAATTTTCTTGTAAGTCCCTTTTCTATGGCATATGCTTGGTAAGTGTACATCAAAGAGGACTGACTGTGTACAACTGACCGATACTGCACTCAGGCTAACCATTCACATGTGTAATCAATTAGCAAATAACAATTCTCAGTACTAGTCTTTACAGTGGTAGGGCTTGTGAATGCAATCATGTAGCTCCTTACACCATGTTTAGATTCTCTGCACATAGTGCAGATTGTGGAATTCACATCTCCTTAAAAGTTAATTTTCCTCAAAGTTCCTCAATGTTTCCACATTGAAGACTCCCACCACACATTCAGTGTTATGGTAAATAGAAATGAATCATATTAATTCATTAAAAGATCTTCTTTATAAGTAAAACCAGCATATTTTAACCATCCTATGGCCTTCCTAGTTGAAGATGTTAGTAAAGTTCACATTTTTTTTTTTTGTTCCACATTATGAGAGAGCTAGTTCCTATCATTTTGAGATGGGAGGTTGAGGGAAGGGGTGGAATTCATGAATGTTAATGAGTTCACATCTCATTTGCATACTCACATTGCTGAGAGGGCTGAATCATGTAGGTAAGGAACCTTTATCATAGTAGGGGAGATGTTTATATCCAGAGATCTCAATGCTGCTACTTGCTTTGAAAACATATTGCTACTTTCTCAACTGACTTTCTGCAAAGGAAGGTTGCGGTCATGAACTAATTGATGTACTCTAATTATACCTATGGACTGCATTCTCAGTTTAGGTATTGCTTTATTGTCTGCATTATTCTCAGTAGTTGCTGGCACGGGCATAAATAACAGTTATTTAGTGACCCTGCAGTATTTTTCTACATAATCATTTCAATCTGGAAAGATGGCCACTTTGTTCAGAACACTGTTGTATTAATTATCAAGGTCATTTTTTTGTATTATTAGCACTGACAATTATGTTAAGGCTCTGATGTCTAACCGACTGCCTTCTGTGGAAGTGGACATCACACCAAAAACTGTTAACCATTGTTCCTTGACAGGTGAATATTATTTTTGTAAATACTGCAATGTACTGCAGAGTGCCAGACGTGTTTGACCTGCTATGAGTTTATTATCAAGTTCTTTCTTTTGCATTTGTGGGGGTGTTAGCAAATCTGTACTAAGTTGTGTGTTGTCATATGAAGCCTTCCTTTTTCATGTATGTTGTGTATGATGGATGGACACATCGATATATTTTTTTGTGTTTAATAATGAAGTTATTTCTTTTTTTTGCATACAGAGGAAGGGGTCTGTATAATATTGTGTGTATTCATATGAAGCCTTATTTTTTCATGTATTTTTGTATGATGGATTGATACAGTCATATATATTGTTTTGGGTTTAACAGTCATTTTTTTTTATTTAATGATTTTTTTTTTTCCTATTATGTTTTTTCTTACACATGTCTATGGCTCCAAAGACATCTGCACCCCGTAAACCACCATGCACTCATGATGGGAATGATATGATTGTTCAGGACGTACATCACCATGGGACAGCAGGGTGTCAAGTCCTCTTGTGACAATATCTGGGGCAGGTGGTGAATTATGTTAATGCAGTGGAAGACCATGGACATACATGTTCTAAAATAAGACACAAAGTCAAAGTCAAAGTAAACTTTGTTGTCAATCAGATATACACAGTAGTGCAAGCTGAACAAAATTATGTTGCTTTGGTCCCCGTACAAGACATAACAATGAATACATAGTTTGAATGACAGTAAGTTTAATGCACATACAGTAATAATTAAAATATTAGCAATACATTAAATTACCAGAATTGGACAGGAAGACATTAGACAATATTATACTAGTAGGCATTGCAAGATTATGACTTTACATTGTGATTGCATAGAATAATGCACTGCATCAGTTGTAGTATGATATATTCTGATGGTCATATTGCACATGTATGGTGTGGTGACTCACTCCTGATTATTGCATATTTAGGAAGTAATAGCATAAGAAATCAGGCTAACTGTACCAGTTATTGAAGCAATTTTTCAGGGTGACTACTAAGACTGATACTTCATAGCAAGTGGCATATTGATCTAATTATTCACCATCATGCCTGGCATTCAGGTTCAGCAGCCCTATGGATAGAAGGAAGAAACTCCTGCTTAGTCTAGATGTTTTGCAGTGCAAGCTGCAATATCACCTGCCTGAAGGAAAGTGGAAGCACATGCGATGGGCAGGGTGAGTGGGATCATTGATTATCTTCCTAGCCCTTCCCACACACA
Organism: Protopterus annectens; assembly: GCF_019279795.1. Taxonomy (NCBI): domain Eukaryota; kingdom Metazoa; phylum Chordata; order Ceratodontiformes; family Protopteridae; genus Protopterus; species Protopterus annectens. The sequence continues at coordinate 1,954,340,180 of NC_056737.1, forward strand.
GAGTCCCATGCAGATCATCCATGGATGGGAGTGAGGAACCATTGACTTTTTCCACTGTCCTCACTACCCTCTTGAGAGCCGTGTGGTCAGATGCTCTGCAGTTTCCATACCAAACTGTGATATTATTTGAGAGGATGCAGCCAATGGTCCCCCCTGTAGAAGGCTTTGAGGATGGACTGAGACAGGTTTGCTTTCCTCAGTTTCCATAGGAAGTGAAAATATTGTTGTGCTTTCTTCACTGTGTGGCTAATATGAGTTGATCAGGATAGGTCATCTGAGATGTGCACCCCTGGGAACTTGGTGTTTCTGACTCTTTCCACTGCCACCCCCTTTATTTCCAGTGGTTGATATATCTCCTGAGTCCACCTGAAGTTCACTATTAATTCTTTGGTCTTGCTTACATTTAATGCCAGATTGTTGCTGCCACACCAGCCTATCAGATGTTCCACTTCATTCCTGTAGACTGTTTCCTCACCATTGCTGACAAGACCTATGACAGTGGTATCAACCGCGAACCTGATGATTTTGTTGTATTCATAGTTGGCCATGCAGTTGTGCAGGAACAAGGTGAACAGCAGAGGACTCAGGATGCAGCCCTGAGGGACACCCATGCTGAATGTAATACTGATTGAACTGTTATTTTCCACACATACTTTTTGGGGTCTGTTGCTGAGAAAGTCCAGTATCCAGTTACATAGGGGGGTGTTGATGTCCAGCTGGATCAGCTTCAATATCAAATTCTGGGGGATGACAGTGTTAAAGGCAGAACCAAAATCAATGAACAGTATTTTGACTTAGCATTTCTTGTTCTCTAGATGTGCCAGGGATTCATGAAGTGCTATAGCTATTGCATTAGCCATGCAGCAGTTAGATCTATAAGCAAACTGTAATGTATCCAGCATTGCAGGTAAGCTTGAAGAGATATGTTTTTTGGTTAACCTCTCAAAACACTTAATTACTGCTGATGTAAGAGCAACTGGCTGGTAATCATTTAAGCTTGTCAGTTGGGATTTTTTGGGTAAGGGAATGATTGTTGCATTTTTGAAGCAACTGGGTACAATGGCTAGTTGCAAGGATGTGTTGAATATATCTGTTAGTACAGTGGACAGTTGGGTAGTACAGTCTCTTCAAAACCTTCCAATAATATTTCAGGACCAGCTTCTTTTCTTGGATTTACTCACCTCAGGGTTTTCGGAACATCAGCTATTCTTAGATATAGCACCTCCTCACCCTGTTTGACTGGTGGCTAATTTGGCACAGTGTTGTTATCCATATCAAATCTACTGAAGTAGGTGTTTAATTTGTTCAGAAATGTTGTGTTGTCATCACATGGGGAGGATGCAGGTCTGTATGGCTTGAATGCCTTGCCAGAGATGTCTGGAGTCACTCTGGTTAGAGAAGTGTCCTTGAATTTTACGTCCATAGGTACTGTTAGCTTCTTTTATACCCCTACTTAGATTTGCTCTGGCCTCTCTTAAGGCATCTTTGTCTTTTGATTTAAATGCAGCATTCTTTGCCTTTAGGAGCTCATATACTTCACTAGACAGCCAGGGTTTCTGATTAGTGCTCACACAGGGCCAGTGATAAGATTACAGGAGGCAGATGCTGGCCAGCTGCAACTGCCCATGAACAAATGGCTACAGGAGTTGTCCTCCTACCAAGCCATCACTAACTGAAACATAGGAGTTCCCATCCACTGTGAAAGATCCACACAGCTCAGCACAAGGTTTACACAGAGCTCTTGATGTTGGGTCTGATGTGGAAGGCAACCCAAGTGTGTCTACTGCAGAACTACCAGGCATGCTATATAAATAAATAATTGTCATTGTATGCATACATACACACACACACATATATACACACACACACACACACACACACATATATATCAACAGAGCCAGAGACAGGGAAGAGATAGAACAGACACAGGTGAAGACGGAGAAGGAGAAGGTGTGGGGTGGGGTGAGGGGCAGTCCTGTGGACAGTGATTATTTCTATGAGATATGTCTTATTCTGTAACTGTAAAGGCAATTGTCTTCTGTTTCTTCTATTGTTTGCTTTGAGATCTTTATTATCCTGTTTCATTTCTCTTTATTATATGAAGGAAAATCTGGGTTTGTCATGGCAGGATCAACTACACCTTCTCTATTCGTATACATGTCCAAAGGGTGAATGTATGTGTAACTGAAATTTCATTCCATTAGCATATTTTAATTTATAATATATGTTTCACATAACATAGGCTTGATAATTGTTTATTCTATTTTTTTCCTGTTATCATAGGTGATCCTGCCAGTGGCAATGTGGAACTCCTTCAGCCTGATGTCAGAGTAGCTGTAACCTCAGATGATGATGGTGGTGGCAATGAAGAGGCACAGTCTGGGGTACAGAGGTTCATTCTGACATTGAGGTTGTGCCTCCAACATATCCTGCTCTATTTTAGGCACAGTCAGTATGCCTATGCATACCCATGACACAGAGAAGTCAGACGCTGGACAGGTTGAGGGTTTCATATTTCCTCTAGTTTTTCCCTGTCCAGCCAGTATTGCTCTACAATTTCTGTATCATGCAGTTCAGGATAAGTTAAACGGGGTCTAAACACCCTTCTTCTTCTTGTCAAAAGTCTGGCAGCAGCACCTTGTGTTAAAGCTTGATGGACATAACAGGTTTATAATGACAGCAGCAACCGGTGTCATTTTTGTAAAATGTAATTGTGATTGCAACTCAAAGAGTTTTCTATTTCAGGGAAAATGACTACTCCTAGTATACATGATTGCTTTCTACCTTGCTGAATAGCTTCACCATGTTGGATTGGTTAATTAGCAGGAAATTTGGTACTTATGCTATCATTAGCATATGCTACTGTTTACTCTTGTTTTGCAGTCATTTAATGAATACAAAATAGCATGCCACTCAGCGTACATGATAGCTGCAGTTAGTGTAGCCCTTAATTGGATCTGGCCCCAGGTTTCACACATTACTGATCACACATAAAAGTGTTTATCACTAGGTTGTTGTAAAGAAGCTTGCTATACAAACAGAATATTCCAGTCAGAAGAATACTTCAAATCTAAGTGCTTTTTAAAAACAGTTCATAAAATACTGTCACTAAGGTGGGGATACACAAGAATAAATGCATACAATAGTATAGCAAGAAAAGACAAGAAATTTTTAAAATCTAAGCATAGAGAAATTAATCTGATTTCTCATGAAATTCCTAGCCTGCCAGTATCTGAAACAGAGCATGCTGCATGACAGAAAAGCTCACACTGGAAGACGTCCATATTCAGATTTTGGAACAATGCAAAAGCATGAAGTAAGAGGTGTGGGTTTATCTCCATTATTATTACACATAACAATAGAATAAATATATGACACAAATGAATCCAAATGGAAACATATGGCAAGTATCACAATGCGCAGCATTAATTGAAACAGCTATGATAATCCCAAGAAAAATGGAGAATATGAAATATGTAAGTTCAGAAGTGCAAATCAAAAACTAAATGAGTATACACAGTTATATTATGTGTATGGTCTCAATTTTATGAAATTCAATGGTATGAAATTTCAATGTTATGAAGTAGATCATGACATCAGATGCTGTGGCAATGTTTACACATTGGGACACTGTTGGATTTCCCTTTGAGGCTGAGAGAGTTACATGACCAGCCTGCCCCTACCACTGGGCCATCTGTGTATTTTCTTCTCTGCAGTAGCCAGACAGATCTTTGTATCCCAACCTATCTTCCACCATGGTGTTCCTCTTTCTTGCATGTCACGCTTTATACCCTTTTTGTAGTCTTATCTTCCTCAACACAAGTTGTCCTCCCTCTGTCTGTCTGCATCCATCCATGGTTGCTTCCCTTTTTGTGTCCATACCAGCCCTAGCTATCTCCATCTGCATTGTATGCACTTTAAAGCTACTTGTCTGAATCTACTACCTTCCTTATTCCTTCATTCCTTCCTTGCTACCCATGCATTCTTCTTGCTACCATTCCCTCTCTACCCTTCTTCAAAAAAAGGCAATGGGTTTCTGTCACCAAAAAATATATACCTTTCTAACCCCCACCTATCACTGCTTTAAGCTACCCTTGTATGCATTCCTCTGCTTGCTCTTGTCCCCATTTCAGGTCTTCCGAGCTCCTTCATTTGTCCACATTTATATGACAAACTGAAGTGGAGTAAAGCCATGCTAGCCCTCCATCTCCTGATTGCAGTGTCATTATTGCAGATACTAAGTGCTTCATTGCATATGTGAAAGTGCATAGCCTCAGATGTGCCACGCCATTGTGTCTGGTGCATAGATCATATGGTACAATAGTGCAGATACTTCACTGTTGTTCATTAACACCATTTTTGCCATTAACATGGCTACAATAATTTACTATGTAGCTGTTTCTGAACACTTGCAGCACTATGTTTGTTCTAATACATAGCTAAACAGTGTCAAGCCACATTGCTCTAAACCATCTGTGATATTTAGCACAGCATATTGGCATGGGCAAACTTCATTCACAGACTCTCCATTCTGAATCTCACATTAAGAGATGCTTTGGTTCTATTCTTGGGTGGGGTGCCTTCTCTGTAGAGTCTGCATATCCTCTGTGTGTTCATGTGGGTTTTCTCCAGGTGCTCCAGTATCCTCCCACATTCCAAATATATGCATGAGCTAGACTGGACACTATAAACTGGTCATAGATGTGAGTGTGCATGCATATGTGGTGGGAAAGAGCAATGGCTGCAGGGCTAGCCACTCAGTGGTGTCAATACTGGCTGCAGATGATTGTCGCTGCTAAAGTGGCACCATGACCCCATGTGTAAAAATGGAAAAAAGGTGTTGTGGATGGATGGATGGATTCTTCTGTCACATTTATATGTTCTACTATCTCATCTGTGCATTTTTTTCAGTTGTAACTCTAGAGAATAGAATGCATTTTTATATAGAGCATGAAAAAAATGCTTTAATTTGTTTCTCTTTAACTCTGACATTTTCAAAACAGTCTTTGATTGAAGTTCTTTTTTGAACTGTATGAGTAATCTCTTGTTGGCATCCTGCATTTCTGTTCTTGGTCTTAGACTGATGAATTATGCCGCATTGTTAATATACTCTCTGATAAGCCTATGATTAACATCATATCTACTGTACTTCTTTGTTTAAAACAAACATTAATATTTCTGACTGTGCTGCATTGTCATTTGTACTTAAGACCAAATTTATATGTTGCTTTTTTGGAAAGGAGTTTGTACTGCCATATAGCAAAATTGAGAAAAAGATAAGATAAGTGAGTACATACAGGTGCATGGAAGCAACAAAGAAAGATTATTTATTTAATTTTATTTATTTACTGTTTAATAACCAAGTAGGTGGGCTGGTCCAGAGACCCTATTCAGCTATGACCAGGTTTAGAGGCAATGAACAGTGCAGGTAAACTTAATTTATATGTTTAATATATCACACAGTGTTAAATTTACATGGGTGCAAAACTTAAGAAAGCTCATTAGTTATTATACAGTTTTTATAAAGCAGAATGTTATACCATTCTTATACTTTTCTAATAAAGTATCAGTTTTATTAGTATACTCAAGTTGAAATATAGTTTGGCTACATGAAATTACTCCTTGAAGGTGTAAAATTTAATTTTTTCGAAAAAAATTAAAATGGAAGAGAGTAAACAAAATACATTAGTCAATATGACTGAATCACAGTGGTTTGGGCACATTTGCAGAAAAACAGAAGACAATTCTGTAAAGAAGATTTGGGAAAAACAGGAAAAGGCAAGAGAAAATGAAGGGATCCATCAAAGAGGTAGATAGATTGTGTGAGAGAAAATCTGTGACAGTCAGCTTGACAAGAGAAATGGCAGAATTTAACATGTTGCCCTGACCCCATTTAGAAAAAGGGAAAAGGGGGTTGATGATTATACTGATGCTGATGATGATGATGGAAAAAAATAGAGATTTACATAGATAGGTCTATAAGAAAAAAAGATATGAGTAAAAAAAGTTAAATGACATAGGAAAACAGCTGAGAGACTGTAGCGTTTTAAAGATTTTATCCACTATTTCTAAAGCATTTCCAAGCAACTTCCTTAAAGAGGTACTGAGAAAAAACTTCTTAAACTTGGTAAGAGTATCTTGATGTCTTGATTCAGCTGGCTTTCTTTCAGAGGGGTGGACATATTCATAATAAGTCTCGTTTACCATTGACTGTGATATTTAGTTCTGGGAATTCCTTAGGGAACAGGGCTATCCTATGATCACGAGTTTTCTTTACTTTCTTTTCATTTCTGAGTGGGGCAGTAGATGCCATTCAGAATTTTAGAAGATAAGATAGAAGATAGTGGACATTTCAGTAATGGGTAGCCAATTTAGTTAATTTAGAAAGTTGCAGTAGTGTGCTTGGGTGTCAGCAAACAGGGCAAATATAAAAATTTTATTTTCAGTGGTTTGTAGTCTTTGAGCATTATATGTAGAGTGTATAGACAGTACAGAAAGAGAATATTCTAGTTTAAGAAGGACATTTTTATCCAATGGCAGGCAGCAGGAAACAGTAGCCATGATACCTCATTGTACAGTTTTAGTTGCGAGAGAACTGTATAATCATATTATCAGTGTAGGTTGTATAGCTTAACTAAGAGTCGAGGGTTAAACTTAAGTATTTATACTCACTTACAAAAGGAAAAGCATGGTTGTTGTTGTCTGAAATAGTAAGGACAGGAAGTCGAGAAGCTCTCAGAGGGTAGGAAAAAAAGCATACCATTTTTTCCGTTTAGATAACTTGGAGTTTATTTTGTTCACACTATAAACAAAGATCAGAGATTGCTTGAAATAAGCTTACAGAACTGTGTGACAGCCATTTAACTGGAACAATAAAATGTCTGCGTAGAGGGAAGGTTATATTCAGATAAGTCATCAACAAAATCACTAATAAAGAAAACTGCATTAGGACTAGAACAGAGTCAATGGAGACACCCATTTTTAGTGTTCCATTAGTGGACAGTTGGACTTCGGAGTAAAATTGAAAGGTCCTGCTGTCAAGTAGCTATGGAGCCAGGCAATCTCAAAAGCTGAATTTTCGTAGCTTAGCAAGCAGAATTTTGTACATAACAGTTTCAAAGACATGGGTCATGCCCACATAAATACTAGCTGTACCATCAATTAAATTGCTATAGATAGTGTCAAAAGCTGAGAGTATAGTGGAGAATGTGCTAAAATAATTTCTGAAATCACGGTCTCATATAGAAGTCCATAGTTATTAAAGGGTCTAAGAAGTTGTTTATAAAGAACTTTTTCAATAATTTTTTGCAAGAGGGCAAAAGAGTGTGAAGATACTGAACAGTAGATGGGATGAGATAACAACAGATGGACAGGACACCTTATGGGTCTAGTGTGGATTGCTGACCCTGACAGGGAACAGGGCACATGACCATGAAAAGATTCTGTCTTCCAGTGGAGGAGTTCTGCCAGATAGGAAGAGAGCACAAAGGCTTACCAGGTCATTATCAAACAATGAAGACATTCTAAGATTGCAAGAAACATAACAGGGAAAATGAGGCCTCCTATACATAGGTTGTACTACTTGTCATCAACACAGTGCTGCAAAAAGGTAGTCAGTGATTTCATGACTATTGCTATTTTCAGCATGGCAGTGGGTGTGAATGATGAAAGCACATAAGAGACAAGTATATGGCCACCAAATGGAGAGAGAGAGAGAGAGCAGTTTTGAGACATAAGAGTCTGCCAAGGAGAGCCATGCATACACATTCACACACACACACACACACACACACACACACACACACACACACACACACACACACACAAGTCACAGATATATGCATCTTGTCAGGTGACCAAGAGGCTGGCAAAGGCTAGAAACATTCACTGCACAGGAAAAAGAGTTATTTCTGCAGGTCCAACACACACACACATGGCATGAGTATCTTTGACAAAGGAAAGGAGACAAGGCTTTCAGTGACATAGGTGTGGCAGGGAACGGTACAAGACATAAAGACCACTCATATAACACTGCTTGTCAATACAAAGGCACAAGCCATTGGGTAGGAAAAGGTCCCCTCCAGGAGCAGGACCATTGACACAGAAACATCACAAAGTGCTGGAGGAATTCCTAGTAACTTTATTTGGTGCTGGTGAAACAACATTCCAATCTGACAGTGACTACGATTTGAGATCTGGACGGGTGATGACTGCCTGGGTGTCTGTAGGGGATATATTAAGTTAGCCTTAGCATTTTCCACCCACTACAATTGCACACTAACCCACACATGTGAAGGTGTTATTCAGCAGAATATCTATGCATACTTGTTCTCCAGGCTCTTCAGAGCCACAACTGCAACAACTTGCACCACAAGGAATGTATGAGCTGATATGCCGTATACATAATTGGTATATACTAATATGCATGCCATGGGTTGGGGAATGATGTGTTTGTTCTAGCATTGCCATAGCTATATTATCTTTACTTGTTCAACTGTACCACTGCTGGAGAGTTCAACACAACAGGTCAGCACATGTCTGATGTCAGCAGGTCACCTGTGACTGACAACAATGACCCCATGCACATGGCACAGTCTGATGACTCAATGCTATTATCAGCAGTGTTAACAATGAATAGCATGCATGCATCCCCCATATATGATACAACAGTAAATGGGCAGGCTGAACCTACAGTGTCACCTGTGGTTTAGCACCTGACATTCTGTTCATGTTAGCCCCACCCAATCTGCACAGGAGTCAACACCTCAGATGTCATTAGTGGGTTACACTGCCTCTAAAGTGCATACACTCATCATATGACAGAGGTGTGATGGTGGCCATTACTGCCATTACTCCAGGTTATTCCCTGACAGGACTGCTACACTTGGCTTGGCATCAATGGCTGGATGTTCAGGTCACTGACCCAGACACATAAAACTACTATGGACACAACGGCAGACATAGTGAGTGTGCTGTATGACCTGTTTTAGGAAGAGCAACCAAACCGTTCATTACAAACCATTTCTGCTCCTATTAGTTTTCTTTCAATAATTCCCTTTATTTTCATCAAATTAATCCTTTATGTTTACCAATGATTTGATCACCCTGTTTGGTATCAATTCCTCTTTTATTGCCATATTGCTATTCGTCCTTTCTCAATTCATCATCACACTAAGTGCACCAAGACATACATTTCTTGCCGTTCTTCACCCTGCAGTAAGATTGTGTTTGACAGAGTATCTTTAAAGAATATATTTTTCCACTCAATTGTAATTATGATCATTCATTTCAATAAGTCCTAATATTTGCTTTCTCTTTTTATTCCATGCATTTTGCATAATTTTGATGTATTTCCTTTCTTACCCATTTTTCCACATTTCTTCCTTAAATGTAAGTAGTGTTGCTTCGCTGTTGTTTTTTATCTATGACATTTTTGGTTCTCATTCATTTTATGTCCTTCTACACTGCTCCCTATTTAATTTCTGAGAGTTCCTACCATAACACTGAGCCTTGCTAGTCTGGACTCAAAATACTGTAAACAAAACATGAAATGTTAAATTCATCACTAGCTCATGAGGTTTTCCACACAAATATCACAAAAATGTAATAGACTGTGGTTTACAGGAGAACTCAAACCTCCTGCATCCCTAATGTGAGGAGTTTCTCCTACACCCCTCTTTTCTAACTTTATTAAACATCGAAGAAACTCAGGAAAGTTTTAAAACAGAAAAACTCACATTTTCCCTTTGCTCTGAGTAGCCAGACCTATACATAGTTGACAATACCATGGTTGACATAATGCGGCATTTACATTACAAGTTTATGCTTAAAGATGCATTATACTTTATCAACAAAATGTGAACAAATTGCAGTGGTCACACTTTCTGCAGCCATCCTTTTCCCAATTTAAAGTCAGCTTTTCATTTGCTAAGTAAGTTACGTGTGATTCTTCAATCTCTCCTGTAATTTTGTTTTTACCAATTGACATCTGCTCCTTCTCACCTCTTAGACTGAATGTATTATTTATTTATTCATTTATTTATTGACATTTGTTTACCAGGAAAGTCTGACTGGACAATTGAACCCATGTTCATCAGAAGTCTGGGGAGGAAAACTCCACAGACATTCATATACAGATTGCAATGATACTCATATACATTTGGCATATAACCTCAGAGTATGATACAGAAAAATATTTACAAAGTCAGAATATCAAGCTGTAGTGCTGAATAAGGACACAAATTACTATAGTAAATGAGAGTGCAATATTGCATGGATTCAAATTAGTAGGTGAGCAGAGAGAGGATGAAATGCAATGGGGAGAAATATGAGGCAGAGTTTTCTATACACCGCATAAGTACATTTAATAGAATAAGAGACATAAGAATGTAGTAAGTACTATTAGAGAATATGAAAGCAAAGGACAGGAAAAGCAGAAATAAAATATGTAATGGAGTTCACTAGTAGTCAAGGGAAATTAGAGAGTTAGGTTGAGAAAGTAAGGTTTATAGAAGTATCACAGAAAAGGTGAACTGGAGCATTAATATGGTTTGGAACATGAACAAAAGCAAGAGATGAAGTTGAAGGTGTGGTGGTCTGATGTAAACTTAAGTGGTGTTGGGACAGTATTCCAGGGTTTGGCAACACAGAGTACAGACTGTCCGATATTTGTTTTTTTTGTTTGTTTGTTTTGCAGTTTGCTAAGGGCAAGGATATTTTATCATTTAGATAAAAGGAGACAGTTTGGGAGATAACAGGGAATGAAGGAACTGACAGATCAATAGGCAGAAGGATTATCTATTACTTTATGAGTTAGGAACATGATTTTAAATGTGAGAATCATGCAGTTGATCACATTTGCCATGGTGAGCAAGGTTATACTGAGAGTGATATACGCAAGACTACTTTGCATACCAGTTTTGCCAAAATGGAATAGAACTTCAAGGCTGATGAAGATGCATCTTTTTATTTTTCCTTTGAGATGCAGTAGTTCTGGTGTACATTAAGTATTGGATGGAATTGATTTTGCCGTCACAAGAAAACAAGGTTGTACCATTAGTGAATAAAATTACAAGTGGTGATAGTGAAGATTACTACAGTCTTAATAAAAGTGCCATTCCATCAGTACTGCGATAGCTGCAGAAATTCAGGTTCCCTTTATGTGACCATCCTCCTGTAGCTGCCACACCACAGATAGCCCCAGGTGGCCAGCTGTTTATTGTATGCAAGTGGTTGTGCATACTACAAGCAGATAGACCCTCTTTTCTTGTGAAATCAGCAATTGTGCTAGCATTGCTTGTAGCAGTGGTCACTCCATTGTATTACCAGAACTTGGCAAATTTATGTCTTGAGTGGCCCAGATTAACAAATTTAGTCTAAACACTAATATAAGCTTTTATCCTTTGGGAAGAAAAAAAAAGTTCATACTGGGTTATCAGCTTGAGGAAGAAAAACAGGAGAGTCACAGCATTCAAGAATTTGGGAGTATCTACATAGCTTCAATTTGTTTAATATCTAAATGTCTGACTTGCTTAAATGCTGATACAATTTTCTATGCAACCTATTTTGGTGATATTAAACTGAGTATTAGATTGACTAGCATTAATTAGAACGTTTTAAGTCAAGGCTTGAAAAGTTCCAGTCTTGAGCCTAATGTAACAACCAAAGTTGAACAACAGCAAATGTGAGCATATTTACTGCAAGAATAAAAGGCTCAACATTTTTTTATTCAGTCACTAGCATGGGGCAGTCAAAACATTCAATAATTTGAGAGTAAAAGGTGATTCCACTCCATCTTTAAAATCACATTCACATCTAAACTTTTGTAACTCCAGTTACAAAATGCTGGGATGTATATTTAGGCACTTTCAGTCGAAAGATAAAGATGCAGAAATAACGCTGTTTACTAGTCTGGTCTGATCAAACCTAGCATATCCATTATTCTTTACATGACAAGAGTCTGTTTTCAAAGCTCAACAGAGTTCAGTGTACGTAACTATGAAGTTAGAGGGTTTTAGTGTATGCTCTACAATTACAGACCCAATTTTTTAGGTTTCTACTCATTAAGGTTCCCAAGATTCTGAGGGCCTCTCATCATTGTACATAAAGCCACATCTAACACTGTTACTAAGGTACATAGACTCCCAAACAGAGTACCACTAAAACATAGGCATAACATATATAAAAACTATCAGACTACATATTGTTTTTCATACCCAAGTAGTTAGTATAACTGGCTGCCTCCTGTAGCTGAATACTTGAAGAAGAAAAATCTAGGTCTACATTTTGGGACTAAGGTCTTCTAATTTTAAGTGGCATGCCATACAGACTCTCATCCTTGCCTGAACCTTGCTTCATAAATCATTTGAATTTTATGCCATTAATAATAGCTGAGTGATACTGTGTTCCTAAAGAAAATAACAAATATAGAAGGCAGTACTGTGTAATAAAGTTGGACAGCCTGAAAAAATATTACAAGGAGGGATGATCAAGGGATCAATTAGCATGTAGTATGCATGATGAAAGCAGACTAGGTAAGATTTTGGATACTGCTACAAAATATGTTATACAACTGCATCATAGGATCATAGGAGGTTACTAGGCTAATGGCCCCAGGGCCCTTAAAAGCCTAGCCAAGTTTAACCCGTGTTCCCAATGGTGTCTGCTTCAACCAGACACTAAAATCAGCACTTATTGCCTCTGTCCAAGAGAGACACAGGTGGAACCCCCAGGGTGAATTTCCGGTTACCCATCCAATCATCCAAATTACACTTAAATAGGGCCAATGAGGGGCTTTGTTTAATATGAATAGGAAGCTTGTTCCAAAGGTGGGGCTACATCTGTGAGACAAATCTGTCTCTCCAGCAAGTTCTGTTGATGTCATATACTAGGATAAGATCCTTTGAACGAGTGACCAGTGTGCCATTTGACTTGCGAATGCTCTGCTTGCAAGGCACAGGTTGCCTTTGAGCAGCCTGAATGATACAGAATAAAGTGACAATGATTTCAGTCTGTCCACATAAGGCAGATCTTGAAGATCCTGAATTTTCTTTGTAAGTAACCTCTGCGGTCTCTCCAGTTGCTGCAGGTGTTTGGAAAGGAACATACCAAAAGGAGTGTTGCATTGTATTATTGGCTCGATGAGGAAAAGAGTACAGGGGAGTTATAACCTCTTTTTTTTCTGGAGGCAATGTCCTTACTTATGAGATGAGCAATATAAAATGCCTTTCTTACCACTGTAGAGACATGATGATCAAAGTTAAGGTTGCTGTCAACCTGTGTGCCCAGATATCTCACCACAGACTGTGTGCTGAGGGTATTGGTATCGATGTTGTAGTTTTTAGGAACATCACCCTTGCCAAAGGTGATAATAATTCATTTTTTTGCGTTAAGTTTAAGACCATTACTTTGGCACCAGTCATTAGTCTGTGTAAGGCCTTCTTGCAGGATGTTGACATCATTAGGGGTTTCAGTGATTGCTCGCAGTTTGTGGTCATCAGCAAACTTTGTCAGCCACAGTATTTTAGTTTTATTCTGTACTTCAAAGAAGTAGATTCCAAACAGTAGGGGTCACAGAACCAATCCCTGTGGAACACCACTGGTTATAGGTCTGCTGGAGGAGGTGGAGTCCCCTATTTTTACTGTATGAATTCTGTCAGTGAGACAGTTTGCAACCCATCTGACAATATATAGGTTGATACCCAGCTGGGTGAGTTTATCAATGAGGCCTGAGTGAGGGATTGTGACAAAGGCCTTGGCTAAGTCTAGGCTGGCCACATGCACAGATTTGCCCTTGTCTAGGGCTTTGGTGACCATCTCAAATAAGTCTACCAAGTTTAAAATGCATGATTGCCCCTTGACAAAGCCAGACTGGGTGGGGTCATGCATTTGGAGATTTCCTTTATCTTTTTTAATAAGGTCCACGATGAGGTATGTCTCAAGTTGTTCACACCAACATGGACTATGATAGAGTCATAACAGTGCCTGTTGTTGAGCGACTTGAGTGCATGTGTCATGTGCCAGATCCTGCACCTGACAGACAGCTGACCATGACCTTTTCCTTATCCAACCTGGTGGGAGGGTCATCTGTTTGTCTCACAACTGAGTTGCCTATGACTAAGATGTTTGTTTTTCTGTTATACTTTAGGGGCTTGACTGGTGAGACACTGGTGTGTGATATATTATATGTACTATGTTCTGCAGGGGATGTATTGCTTCTGGTAAGGACCTCCACTTATGTAGGTTTACGTGTTGTCAGTTTGGTAGGTGCCGGGGATGAGGTGTGCATGCTGACAACCTGCTTAGTATCTGATGAACTGACTTTCTGTGATCTATTTCTTTCATTGATCTTAATATGTCTATCCATCTCTGGTAAATTAAGCAATTCTGCTCTTGGATCATTTTCCTATTAGCTAAAGGCACATTCTTTGTTCTCCATTTCCTGATGACATTCTACAGAAAGTTCTAAAACATATTCCTGAGACATATTCTCTTCAAATCATCCTGCATCATCTGTTGCTCTTTCATATTGGAACTCACTGGCCTATCACTCCACAACATTGACTGCATCAGATTTGCCACTATCTCCTACTCCTTTGCTTGCTGTGCAACTCTAACTAAATTTTTTACTGGTTTCCTACTGTAGACTCCAGGGTACTATCATGTGGCAACTGATCTGATGCTTCCCATTCCACTTGTTGCTCATTAACTGAGAACTCATTGTTCCATCATGCTGTGATATTAACAGAGTTGGATTTTCAACACTAAACCCTTTACTTTGCAGGTATTCCATAACTTCAGCTTCAATTTGTTTATCTTCTACTTTCCTAATCTTCTGTTCTATGTTCCCCATTTGTGATCTTATTTTTTGTATTGTGAAATTTTCCATATCTGGGTGCCTTTGCCTGTATCTCTCTTCAAATTTCTTCGGAGCTGATTAGTTTGACTTTTTCCTTTGCATAAATATTGCACCGTATCAGATGTCTCTTTCTTCCCCATGTCCATATTTCTTTTTTATACCTTTCAAAAATCTCTAAGTTTTGTTATTTATATTTTCATACTTTTTCAGTCACTTCTTTTTCCAAAAAGTGTAATGTTTCTTCGTCTGTAGTAATGTTGTTCGTGGATCTGTTGTATTAACAAACACAAATTTACATTTGAAGCTTTTAACAGTTTTTCTTATGCAAGTATTTTTCTTCCTGTGATTTCTCTCTTAATCTTTTTGAATATCTTCTATCTGGAAATTCTAGGCTTCTTGCATAATAGTAACAATACATAATTTATTTCTTATCCTCAATAGTCCGTTCTGTCTTCTTTATGGCTCTTTTTGGCCTGTCAGTTTTTGTGATTTTTGTGGATTACTACTTCATTATACAACAGGGTGCCATCCATCCCAAGCCTAGCCAAGCACCATTGTTGGAATATTTTTGTGTCTTGAGGATTAAACACTGTCATTTTTTCCAGTTCTGGCAGCAGTGTATCTAACGGGATTGGGCATTTTTTTATTATGGGTTATATGCACTCAGCCATCTTTTTTTATTTTTAACCTATTTCTGTCCATGATGTATGCTGTATAAAATAGATATCAGTGTCATCTTGATGAGATTTTGTAAAAATAGGCTCCACCTTGTGGAGGTATTCACCAAGAATTGAGGATGAATTAATTTCCAGCAATACTATTCTCTGCTGCTTGGTGATTTTTTCATGTCTTCGTTTAGACCCTAGAGATTCTGGTGTAAGAAAAACGTAATGTGTGCTCAAACGTTTGAAGAGCTGGAATTACAACAGGACAAATGGAAATAATCATTATCTAAACTGCTTCCTTATTTTGATCCTTATGTAAAACTGAAAGTTTATTTGTGATATAACACACTAAATAAAATAGCATGACATAGAGGAATATTTAATTTGAAATGTTGGAGATATGGAGCTGAAGACACAAGTATGATTCATATGCTTTTGGAGTGTAGGAGAGTATAACATAGATGGAGGCAGGCAGCTCAGAGATGGACTGAGATATTTGATAAAACCCCACCTTTGTCTTGAGAAGCATTGGTACTCAGGGTAGAGACTTTCAGCAGGTTGGAGAAAGGTGGAACTGGCCACATGAATGCTACCTGCATTTGCACCTCTGCAGTGTTAGGAGAAAATTACTCTAATATGATTTTTGTAAACTAGAAATTTTGACAAATTGAACTAAATGTTCCATGCAGAATGAAACCATTTTTGAGACTTTAATTTTGTATTTTCTCAGATTAAGAAAAGCTTTGAAAAGCTGTTGTTAATGTTACTGGTGATAACCTTATCTGTGGGCAGAGGAAAAGGCAACAGAAGTACCTCATAAAGAGGATTACTAGCCTCAAACAGATGCCCTACACTGACCATTTTAAAAAACTCCAGCTTTTCTCTGTTGCATATCACTTACTCCGAGGTGATCTCTGCCTAACATATAAAGCTATGCTGTTGGACATGCTACACCTAAAGAAATCCCAATCCCTCCGAGATACACACTCTAGGGACTTAAACCTTGTCACCACAATAAACAGGACATGCTGGAGGGATAGATTCCCATCACAGAGACTTCCTATATTCTGGAACAAACTACCCATCTATGTTAAGCAAAGTTCCTCATTAGTACTCATCAAGAAAATCTTGATGAGTGGATGGGAAATAGGAAATACACCCCAGGGATCACTTCTGTGCCTCTGCTCGACAGGAGCACAGGAAAATAACTTTCTTGGGTGGCGTAAGCCAGGGAACCTTGTTGGCTAGGCTTACTTAGGACCTTGGGCTGATAACCTAGTACCTACCTATGAGCCTATGAACCTATGAAGTGAATAGAAAGGTATACTGCCTTAAAATGAAAGTGAAAATG
The DNA here is from genome assembly GCF_019279795.1 of Protopterus annectens. NCBI lineage: Eukaryota > Metazoa > Chordata > Ceratodontiformes > Protopteridae > Protopterus > Protopterus annectens. The sequence goes on from NC_056737.1 coordinate 1,954,357,053, forward strand.
AAAAGTTGTTCTAGAACAGACATCCTTTTTTCTTTATCATTGGTTTAGGGCTATGGCAGTCACTTTTATTTTGCAGCATATGGTTGTATAAAAGTCATATAGATTCATAGGTTCATAGGTAGGTACTAGGCTATCTGCTCAAAGGAATTTATAAGCCTAGCCAGAGTGTGTCAGCGTAAACCACCCCATTGATTAATTAACTGATCCTCTATCAAGCAGAGCCAATGAAGTGATCCCAGGGTTGTATTTTCTGTTACCCATCCACTCGTCAAGGTTTCTCTTGAAAAGTGTTAGTGAGGGGCTCTGCCTGATGTAATTTGGAATTTTTTCCAAAGCACGAGGAGTCTCTGTGACAGGAATCTATCCCTCCAGCATGTTCTATTTATTGTTGTGGTGAGGTTTTGCTCACTAGAGCGCATGGCTCGCAGTGACTTGGATTTCTTTAGGTGGAGCATGTCCATCAATTCTGAGTTGGACATGGCTTTGTAAGTCAGGCAGAGATCACTTCTGAGTAAGCGATATGCCACTGAGTACAGCCGGAGTTTTTTCAGTCGGGCTGCATAGGACATATGTTTTAGACCAGTAATTCTCTTGGTGAGCTACATTTGTGGTCTTTCCAACTGTTGGAAGTGTCTTGTGAGGTACATCCCAAATGGGGCATTGTACTCTATGATGAGTCTAATGAGTGATGAGTAGAGGGGCAGTATAACCTCTTTATTTCTAGATACGAACCCTTTAGTAATTAGATGGGCCACATAGAAGGATGTCCTAACTACTTTGGCAATATGATTGTCAGAGGAGAGATTACTATCTACCTTGGTCCCCAAATCTCTTATTACTTCTTCTGTATTAAGGGGGCTTCCACCTATGTGGTTATTTGTGGGTGTTTTGTTTTTCCCAAATAGGATGACTATGCATTTTTTGGCATTTAGCTTGAGGCCATGACTTTGACACCAGGTGTCTGTCTCATTAAGGCCCTTTTGGAGGATGTCTGTGTCAGCCAGAGAGTCAATTATGGCTCAGAGTTTGCAGTTATCGGCAAACTTGGTTAGCCATAGTCCTCCTGTGTTTACCTGTACGTCTGAGAAGTATATGCTGAACAGTAGGCGTTCCAGGACCGAGCTTTGCAGGACACCACTTGTGACTGGTTTAGAGTCGGACCTGGAGCCCGCTATTCTTGCCGTGTGAGTTCTGTCTGTAAGCCAGTTGGTAACCCATCTCGTGACGTAGGGGTTTATGTTCAGGCTGGTGAGTTTTTCTGTAATACCTGAGTGGGGAATGGTGTCGAAAGCTCAAGGTAGGCTGTGTGAACCACCTTTCCCTCATCTATGGCCTTGGTGACTGTCTCGAAGAAGTTCACCAGGTTTAGTAGACATGATCTGCCCTTAACAAAGCTGAACTGGGTTGGGTCAAGTGTTTGGAGGTTCTCAATGTCTTTGTTAATGAGTTCCATGATGATGCGTTCCATAGCCTTGCAGACCAGGCTAGTGAGGCTGATGGGGCAATAGTTACCAGGGTCAGTTGTGGCCCCTCCTTTGTGGAAAGGAATAACCGTTGCTGTGCACCATTCTATGGGCATGTAGCCTATGGAGAGGCTGAGGGTGAACAGAGTGTTTAGGTGGGGGGGGTTAGTTTGTTCTGTAGTTCATGCAAGACGCAGCCTGGGACACCATCTGGTCCCATTGACACTGTGATTTTGACTTTTGAAAGGGCTGTTTTCATTTGGGCATCTGTGATTTTTGGGACACTACACTTTTCTGGTATTGTTGTGGGCCCTTTTGGAGGTGAGAGGGGGGTGATGTTTGCACTGAATCTATCTGCCAGGATGTTGGCAATATCAGTAGGTTCAGTATATTTTGTGCTATTTTGCACTAGTTCAGTGCATATCTGTGAGTTGCCACTTAGATTCTTAACATAGCTAAAGAAGGCTTTGTGGTTATCTTTTGAATCCTTGGCTATTTTTCTTTCGAAGTTAGCCTTGCATGATTTCATGAGGGACCTCAGTTTCTTACTGATACTGATCAGGGATGTCTTTCCTTCTTGGTATTTGCTTTTTTTCTGAACTAGTTTCCTCCTTCTGTTGTATAGCCTGTTTATTGCAGGGGTCCACCAAACTGTTTTCCTTCTCTTAGAGGAGTGAGTCTTGGTTTTGCTAGGGATGGCACGATCCATGCATCCTTGTAGGTGCTCATAGAGTGCATTTGTAAAGGTTTCTGCATCTTGGGCAGCATTATCCTTTAGGGTGGGGGCTGTGAAACTTACCACCTCTGTCTTAAGTAAGGTGAAGTTTGGTTTGGAAAAGTTTTTTACTGTGGTTTCTTTAGTTGGGGGTGGTGGTGGAGTGTGGACATCCAGAATGATTAGTTTATGGACTGATATAACCAGTGACGGGTTGACTTCTGGTGTGGAACACCTATTGCCCATGTTGGTGATGACCAGGTCCAATATGTTTTCACCTCTGGTAGGGGAGTTTACCAGCTGATCCAGGGTGTTTGAGTTGATGAATTCCAGAAAGCGCTGGGCATGGGAATTTGTACTCGAGTACTTTTCCCAGTGAATCGTAGGGTAATTGAAATTGCCCAATATCAGGGTGTTTGGTAGGACCTTCATGTTTTCCAGTGTCTCCAGAAAGGTGGAGTGGTGGTCTTGGGTCATGGAGGGTGATCTGTAGCAGGCCACAATTTGCATTGCAGATTTGCCCAGTGTTAGTTCCACATGGATGATCTCAGAGGTATCATGCTGCGCCACTAACCTGGAGGTGTAGGTATCCTTGATGACTATGGATACACCCCCTCCTTTTGTGTTTCGGTCCATGTTCTGTGGCCGAAATGTGTGGTATGAGTTGTAGCCCGGTAGTGCTGGGGTGATCTCTGGAGCCTTGAACCAGGTTTCAGTTACTGCACAGATGTTGACGTTCTCCATATTGAGGAGTGCTTCGAACACATGCATTTTGAGATTTAAACTCCTGGTGTTGAGTAGCATAACCCTCAGTTTTTTGTTAATTGTGCTGTTTATGGAGGTGGGTTTGACTTTTGAGCCTTGCCTAAAAAAGGCACTATGGGGGCAGCAAGAGCCTTGGACAGTATTAGAAAGCCTAGGGGGTAAGAGGTGCAAGCTGTCTCTTGCAAAGCAACGTGGCTTGTCTGGCATGTCGTCCCAGGCTGACAGACACTGGATCCCCTTTGAATGACACCAAAAGCTTAGCCAATTGTTGAAATTGATCATTTTTTCTTTATACTGAGGTATCTTTCTCGGTGAGGGCAGGATGCTACTCAGGGTCAGGGTCATACCAGCCTGGGCTACATGATCAGAGAGTTCTTCCATGTCTCTTTTCATATAGTCCAGGGAGGTACGTCTTAGGTCATTCACACCAACATGAACAATGACAGAGTCATATCTGTACTTGGTCTGGAGTGACTTGAGTGCTTGTGTTATGTGGCAGATTCTGGCTCCCGACAGGCAGCTAACAGTAACCTTCTGTTTGTCCAGCCTAGTAAGTGGGACGTCAGTGTGCCTGACTATAGAGTCACCTATTACTAGTGCGTTAGGTATGTTATTTTGCCTTAAGGGCTGTGATTGTGCGGCACACTGATTTTGTGTTTTATGTGTTGTCTGGTTTGTGACAGGAAGTGCAGGTTGTTTGGGTGTCTGCTTTGGAGGTCTCTGATGCTTTTGCAGGTTTTTATTTAGAGCCTCAGAGTATGATTTTGTGTATTTATGTGTATTTTTTGCCAGTGCTGTTTTAGTAGGCCTGTGTGCAGCTGGAGTTGTGGTGCAAGTGTTAACCTTCTCCTCTTGACTGTCTGTTCCAGTCTTGGGTGGAGACAGCTTAGCTTCCAGTTAGGCTGTATAATTGTATCTCTCGCATATGTTAGTGTTTTGTGGTAGGAGGAGAGGGTTGTCTTTGTACATGAGGCAGTTGTAACATTGCCTCAGGATACCCAGATTCACCAGCTGGACTGGAGAGTGCACCTGAAGTTGCCCTTTAGTCATGCCTGAATACTAGGGTGAGCTGCTCAGTCGCTTGGTTGGTGAGGGGTGAATAAAGAGCCTTGCCCTGCTGGGCAATCAGTGTCAGGGTATATTAGTGCTTGCTATTAGGTCTGAGCAAGTGCGGGCTGTAAGATGCTTTTTGAGTGCTTAGGTTGAGAGTTAGACTAGTTTCAAGGGAAAAACTGAAGAGGAGACTTAATGGAGCCTGGAATAATTTAACCATAGCTAACCGGCACTACCCGGCACGCAAAACCGTGCAAATGCAGTTTTTATAGTAGGGAAATAAAAGAGAGAGAAATTATCCCAAAGTTGCCAATAAACTACTAACTTCTGGGCTGGAACCACTCCTCCAGGGACAGACAGGTTGCTCAAAGCTCCCCTCTCTCACAGGTGAACAGAGAAACTTCCTTCTATCCAAGTAAGGTATGGGCAACTCAGAAACTAGTATCACAGCCCTGAATTCAACACTAGCCTGAAAACTGGATTATACTAGCTTAGAAAGGTGGGAAGCAAGGATTTGTTCTATGTTTTTTTTTTGTTTTTTTGAAAAGATAAGGCAAAAACAGTAAAACATACAATTAAACAGTTTTAAACGACTACAAATGATCAGAAAAGGCTATCACACTTTAGTGTGTAGCCTACAACAGTTAAATTATTTAAACAAAAAACAACTTTTTAAAAGTGCAGGAAGTCAAATAAGTACAATATGTGAAAAAAAAACAAGCTTTGTTATCAGTTTGATTCCATTTGTGAGTAGGTATTTGTGCTTCTCATTGTTATGGGACTGGTAGAATGACACAATTTTTTAGTTTAAACAAAATGCACACGCACATTCAGCTATACTAAATGTGATAAATTCATCTTATAGTAACTATATAATTATACAGCTAATATAACTAACATATATAAAACTATATGCACATGCCCTGGCATTTATAAAGGTTTAATGAAATGAATAATTCTTATCTCAGAATGTTTCTGCTTTGTAGTAAGCATTTTTGATTCATAGACTGACACACCACAGTCTGAGCATTATTTGCTGGATTTGAATTACCTATTTAAGATCATGAGATAGAGGTCAGTGCCTGAATAACAAATGCCACAAGACATGTTGCTGTTCAACTGTGATAGTGCACAGTTGAATGGATGATGTCACCATTGCTTATTACCTGTACATTTATGCTAAAAAGTGGTCAAAAGGCACAATAACACAACATACATGTATTTGAAAAGTAGTTTACACAGTATGAGGGTGAATGATACACTCAAAGCTGGCCTCAAAATGTCTACCTATGTAGGTACACAATCTACAAAGCATAGTATAAAAGTCACGTACCACAGAAGAAGGTGTACTACAACTGTGAGATACTGCTGTTATGTAAGCATTATACAATCATTGTATTTCCTAAAATGCCTTTTCCCTGGGGATGCTGGAATTTACTAGTTTCCATTGTGCTACTGAAATACATCTGATAGGTGGAAGTGTACATAATGGTGGTTGTGAAGTAGCCACATGTACTTGAAATTAATCATATTCACACTATTTAAGCATGGACGGACTTGAGCTGCCTACCTATTTAGCTACACAATCTATAGATCACAGTATCAGCAGCTAGTTCCCTGGGAAAATTCAGAGTACAAATGAGGCATACAGCATCCATGAAGGGATGACATCAACAGTGTATTGCCAAGGAGATGTGTGTGGTAAAATAACTTTTACTGCCATCCAGGGTTGTAAATGTGATGGGTGTAAAACAGTTCTAAATCCATTTCTGAATCCATTTGCAGTCTCACTCACGTAATGTTAAAAAGTAATCACTGTTTGAACCTCCTGATCATCTAGTTCAGAGAAGGTGAACCCATGACACTTGTGTCAAAGGTGACACACCACGATGTTTTGGGTGACACACCAGTATTCACCAACACCCGAGTTGCCAAAGAAACTGAATGGACAAAAATACCAGAAATATGTGATCATGCACTTATCTATTAAAACTTAGCAACAAAAAAGTCATTAATTGATGGTAATCAAATCAAATGCAATGCGTTCCATATTTTGTCTCAGTTCAATTCAAAATTACTCTTAAAAGTGGGATAATTTGTGGTGCCCTATTTTAAGTAACATTATCGGTGCGGATATGATTTTCTCTGCAGTTAGTCATTGATTTTTATTTTGCATTTATATAATACACAGCAGCACACATGACTGGACTGTATTTGTTTTAAATAAATTGATGTGTAAAGAATTGTTTCTCTTTTGTTCGGGGGGGTGGGTGACATGCCAGCTCAGTCAGGATAGGCGTTTTCCACAGTTTTGACATACTGAGCCCTAAAGGATCGCCATCACTGATCTAGTTACACGTTGCATAGAATTTCTAGTGCCAAAGGAGAAGTTTGACTTTTAAAGTGTGACAGTGCACTCTAGAAAGAATGACCTCATCAGTATGTTGCAGAGAAAATGTTGTTTCTGAAAAATCGGAAGAGGGGATGGGTGACTCATCTACCTGTCTAAAGGTTTACCCAAGGGATGTGAATTGATTTCAGCTGTTCTGGAAGTTATAGACACCTGACTTTACAGCCCTACAGACAAGTTCACCACAGGGAGATTTGAGCATCTTGCCTATCTAGTTACATAATCTACAGTTCATTGCATTAAATGCATGCACCACAGTAGAAGTCTGACTACAAGGGGGCCATATATCATCTTGGAGGGATGACATCACCACTTCATTGTAGAAACACTGCTACAGTTAAAATTCAATACACTGATGTTGGATGACAGTTCATTGGTTCATAGGATCATAGGAGATTACTAGGCTATTGACACGAAGGTCATTTCAAGCCTAGCCATTTTATCCCAATGTAGTACCATAGAAATGCTAGTGAATACCCAAGATTGCATTTAGTAATGACTGCCTATGTCAAGGTGGGATTGTAGGTACTATCCCCAGTAAGAATTTATGGTGCCCCATCAACTCATCCAGGTTCCTCTTGAACAGTGTCATAAAGGTGCTCTGTTTCACATGAATTGGTAGCCTATTCCAAAGACGAGGCAGTTGTTGGTAGACAAATCTGTCCCTCAAGCATGTTCTATTTAAGTTACAGGCCATATTTAGGTCCCTGGAGTAGGTAGCTCTAGTTCCATTTGATTTACAGATATAGAGAAAATTCATTAGGTTTGGGTCTCAGATTGCTCTGTAAGCAAGGCATAAGTCTCCCCTAAGAAGTCTATACAATACAGAGTATAGTGACAGGGACTTTAGTTGGTCTGTGCAAGGCACATGCTGAAGTTCCTTAATCTTCTTTGTTAGAAAGCTCTGAGGTCTTTACAATTGCTGCAGGTGCATGCCGAATGGGACATTATACTTAGTTATGGGCCGGATTAGTGCCGAGTATAGAGGGGTTATAACCTCCATTTCTGTCAAGGTGATGCCTTTACTAATCAAGTGTGGTAAGTAGAAAGCCTTCTTTACTACAGTAGACAAATGGTGGTCGAAGTTAAGGTTGCAGTCAATTTGTGAACCCAGATCCCTTACCACTTCATGGGTACTTAGGGTATTGCTGTTGATTTGATAGTGTGAAGGGACACTGTCTGTGCCAAAGGGGATGATGGTGCATTTCTTTGCATTCAGTTTGAGAATATGATTAAGACACAAGTTGCTTGTCTGCAGAAGACCCTGCTGGAGTATACTGACATCATTTGGGTATTCAATAATTGCACTCAGTTTGCAGTCATCCACAAACTTGGTCATCCACAACCCTTTAGTTTTAACCTGAACTTCTGAGAAGTATATACCAAGCAGTAGGGGGTCCAGTACTGACCATCCACCCCACTGGTGACAGGTCTACTGGTTGATGTGGAAACACCAACTTTGATAGTGTATGTGTGTGTGTGTGTGTGTGTGTGTGTGTGTGTGTGTGTGTGTGTGTGTGTGTGTGTGTGTGTGTGTGTGTGTGTTTGGTTTCTGAGCTAGATGGCACCCCATGTTACAACAAAGGGGTTTACATTCAGTTTACTAAGTTTCTTGGTAATGGCTGAGTGTGGGATTTTGTCAAAAGCCTTAGCCAAGTGTAGGTATGCAGTGTGCACAGATTTGCCCTCGTTAATGGCCCTGGTCACATTTTTGAAGGAATCCAACAGATTTAACAGGCAGAATCTGCCTTTGACAAAGCATAATTGGGTTGGATCCAGGGTTTGAAGATTGCCTATGTCTTTATTTATGAGGTCCATTTTGATACATTCCATGACCTTACAGATAAGGATGGTTAAGCTAATGGGTCTGTAATTCACCGGGACGGTTTGTAGGCCACCTTTGTGGAGGGGAATAATGTGTCATAAAATTAATTTCAGCTGCTATGATAGCAGCCTTTATTTCACTATGCTGTACAGGATATATGCATTCACATGTAGTAACTGCACTTACCATAACTGAATTGTTAATGAGATTCATCATTGTTGTTAATATTTTAGAAATTCTACCCTGTGATAAAACCTAATTGCTGGTTCTGGGTATTGAACCCACACACACAGTTAAGCTGGTGTTCTTATTGTCTAATGAAAATAGCAAGAGCCTCTGTAGAAGCCATGCATGCTTGATATCAAGGTTGAAGTATGGCTGCTCAAGATGCTATAGAGTGAGTGGCTGAAAATACTTATCTGGCTTGCATTTGGATCAGAGGCATACTTATCCCTTGCTTCTCTGAGGTGAGTTATTTTTTCCTGGTGCACCTCGTGCTTTGCTGCTATTTCCTCTACATCTGTGCAATAGAGTAGAGAAAAAGAAAAAAAGTACATAAGAAAATATAATGAATAACTGTCTTGGGTGTCTAATGCATAGTATATCATTGAATTTTGATGTATCAGTATACTTACACAACTGAGAAGTGCTTGCATTCTTAAATTCATTCTCCCATTAGCTTAGAAGGCCCTGCTTGCACTTTTTGGGTCACTATACTGGTAATGACATTGTTCCCCAGTGGTGCATGTAATGTCATCCTAAGCCTCAGCCTTATACTAAGACCTGGTATAATCCCCCTGCTGCAGTCTAGTGTTGCAGTGCTTCACAAGAAGTGCCACAGAAATACTGGACTCCTCAGAATCCTGGACTCCTCAACTCCCCATCTTTTTGCTCTAAATTTAGCACAATCCTCTTCATCACCAGCAATGTCTGCAGAAATCAAGCTAACAATTTATATTTGAACTCGATATCCAATTTAGATTTCACTTATGATGGCTTGTACACAAGGATGTGCAGTCTTGCCATCTGCATATGCACAGTTACAAGCATATGAATTCCATGGCAGACACATTGGCAGTACTTACACAAAATATCAATAAAGGTGTGAAACATGGCAGTGAGATTTGCCATATGTGATGCTCAGCCTGTTGATACATGTTCCAATGTCCAGCAATGAAATACTTTATGGTTTGGCTTGTGATCCTTAAGTGTTTTGAAGGATAAATGAAATGAACTGTGACATACTTTGATGTTGGAACTTTCATACTTTTAAAACTGTGTCTTACCAACTGGGAATCAGAACATGGGATAAAAAATGCAAAAACTAAATCTTAGATTATTAATTCTTATTGCCACAGAAGAACTTCTTTTTAAGCATAGTAATTAGTGATATGTTAATTTCACAATGAATGGAGATGAAGATCAGAGAGGCCTGTAGGTATGTGACTTTAAGTAGACCTGGAAAGGCATTCCTCTGTAAAAGGCAGTATTTCTGTTGGAAAATATATTTCAGATGGATGCAGTTGCATGAGCTGAGTAAAACAGGTTGGAGTATGTTGCATACATACTTCACAAGACAAACAGACCTAAACACATGGTTAGGATATGTCATGTATCATGATGATAACATTAAAACTATTGTGAGCATTAGACATATAAAAGCACATTTGAAATTAAATATCCTCGTTGTTATGCGTAACAGATTTTGCACACATTATTTTGGGGCAATATGTGAAGCATTAATGATGTATGCTAAATTGAAAAGTTTAGTTATGCAAGCATTATTGATACATTGCTCCTAGTAAACATGTTTATCATCCTCATTTGTATTTAGGTTTCCATTTCTAATCAGAATGCTGTGTGAAATGGAATTCTGACAACCTTTTTAAAATAATCTGTTAGCTGGATACCCATCTTCTTTATTTAAACTCCCTGCACTTATCCCTTGTGCCATACAGATAGGTATGTACAAAAGTGATCCAGAGAACAAGAACTGCAAAACGGAACCTAATACTCAAACATGTACTAGTTTAATAAGATGAAGCGCTTTTCGTCACCTTTCATAAGGTAACCTCCACAGATTACTTTCATCTAAAACAACAAGCTTTAAATACTGAAATACCGGACACGTGATCATGTCTAACCAGTGCATTGATATTTCAAAAACATAGTGCTTGTAATACAACTTAAAACAAAGTTCAAATAAACTTTTGAGCACATCCAAAATAAGATATCACTATTGTTATATTTGAACTTGTTATTGTTAAAATGACACCACTACTAGTCCAACAAAAATGTTAAACCAATCTCTTACAGTTGAAAGTATATAAATGTGTAGCAGTAAAAATAACTACTACAATTAAAAACAACACCTAAAATGTAAAAAGTTGTTAATTTGTTACAGTTTTCACTTTCTTTCTAAACTTTTGAGTTTTAATAAACAAGATATGTTACAATGATCGTTTAGCCCTGGAGTGACAAAAGCATTCGTTCTAAATTGCCATGATAGTTCTCTTTCTTCCAGCAATAGGTTATAAGGACCACTTCGAATGTTAGACTGAATTTGATCTATCACCTTAAAGGCGTATTTATGCCCTGGGTGTGACGTACTGTGTCTAGCAAGGGCATTTTTTTCCTTTTTACCTGTGTTGATGGCATAGATGTGTTCATATATCGTCTCCTTTAGTCTATGCTCAGTTTTCCCAATGTAAAATGCTTTACATAAAGAACACAGAGCAACGTAGACTACCATTTTAGAATTACAATTTCCATTATGTTTTATTTGGTATTTTGTGTCATTGATATTGACTACTCTACCAGTGGAGATAAATTTACACATACTACAAGCACCACAGGTAGACATGCCTGTAAGCTTAGTTAGCCTCCTGTCACTTGGAGATTCTAATAGGGCTTTTAGACTTCTTCCTCTCCTGAAAATAATTTTTGGGAGGTCTTCAAAAATTTCCATTAGTGCTTTGTCATACCTAATGAGTTCCCAATTTTTGTACAGTATAGTTCTAATCAACTTACTGTCAGCACTAAATTGAGTTATAAAGCTACATTCAAATCCAATGACTTGTCGTGGATTAGAAATTCTGTCATGATTGACTGTGTCATGATTGAGGTTATAGGATCTAGGTTCAACTATATCTGAACTTTCTTCATTGTGTAAAATAGGTCTAATAAATCCATTGAGTCTTTTCTGGTACACTTCATCAATTAAATTTTCTATCAAAGACACTGGGTAACCTCTCTGTTGAAACATCTCTGCAAGTATGTTACATTCATCTATAAAGTCGTGGTCACACGACACCATCCTGGCTGCTCTTATTAATTGACCCTTGGCAATGGACCTCTTTTGTGCTAGTGGATGTGAACTTCAAAAATGTAGAAATGCATTACAGTACGTTTCCTTTCTATAAATCTTCGAATTGTATCAATTGTTAGCTACATCTTTAGCGAGCCACACGTCAAGATATTATATACAAGAAACTTGAAAGTTAAATGTAAATTTAAGGAAACTAGTGGTACTGTTAAAATATTCAAGCAAAGAGTTTGTTAAATCTGAATTGGCCTTAAACACAATGAAGATATCATCCAGAAAACGTGTGTAAAATTTAATACAAGGCATATGGGTGATGTTATTAAAAACATGTTTTTTCTCCAGCATGCCATCACAATGTTGGCAAAACTTGCACCACAGGGGGAACCCATGGCTACCCCCTGCTTTTGCAAGAAAAGGTCATTTTGAAAGGAAAAGTAATTGTTGGTCAAAATGATGTCTAACAATACTTGCACTAAATATATTTCTTGACTGGAAGCTCTTTTACCATGTAAAAATAAACTGACCCATTCCATACCATCTAACCGTACTGCAAGATCCTCCACTCATTGGGATAAGGCATTAATAAGTGCCGTAAGATTCAGTAATTCCAATTGAGTTTGAGTAGGATTGAACAATACCGAACTGTTCGAACCGCTGAGCATTCCAGAAGCCATGGACACCAAAGACGAACTACAAGTCAATGCGAATAAACAAACTAAATACAAAAGTGCTCCAGAGAACAAGAACTGCAAAACGCTACTCAATACTCAAAATGTGTACTAGTTTAATAAGATGAAGTGCTTTTCATCACCTTTCATAAATTAACTTTCTCAGATTACATTCATCTAAAATAACAAGCTTTAAATACTGAAATACCGGACACGTGATCATGTCCGGTATCATTGATATTTCAAAAACGTAGTGCTTGTAATACAACTTAAAAACAAAGTTCAAATAAACTTTTGAACACATCCAAAATAAGATATCACTATTGTTATATTTGAACTTGTTATTGTTAAAATGACTCCACTACTAGTCCAACAGCGAATAAAAGGCTACATCAATGACTTGTTCATAGAAGCAAAAATCGACATTAACCTATACAATTATATGACCACATTATGGCAGAAAGTTCCGATTTTATTTGCAGTTCCTAAAATACACAAAGATTCAATCAATCCACTTTTTAGACCACTTATAGATGGCCGTGGATCCATCACATATCCATGTGCCAAAGTGGTGGACAGTATTTTGAAAAAATATTTAGCAAGTGAAACCCAAGTTTGTAAAGACTCTTGGGTGTTTTTACATAACATTAATGAGTTACAGTTTGATGTACACAACAACTTTCTGACCATTGATGTAAAAGAGTTATACACATCAATTCCACATTCAGAGGGTATGGAATGGGTCAGTTAATTTTTACATGGTAAAAGAGCTTCCAGTCAAGAAATATATTTAGTGCAAGTATTGTTAGACATCATTTTGACCAACAATTACTTTTCCTTCGAAAATGACCTTTTCTTGCAAAAACAGGGGGTAGCCATGGGTTCCCTCTGTGATGCAAGTTTTGCCAACGTTGTGATGGCATACTGGGAGAAAAAAACATGTTTTTAATAACGTCGTCCATATGCCTAGTATTAAATTTTACACACGTTTTCTGGACGACATCTTCATTGTGTTTGAGGGCAATTCAGATTTAGCAAACTCTTTGCTTGAATATTTTAACAGTACCACTAGTTTCCTTAAATTTACATTTAACTTTCAAGTTTCTTGTATAGAATATCTTGATGTGTGGCTGGCTAAAGATGTAGCTAACAATCGATACACTTCGAAGATTTATAGAAAGGAAACGTACTGTAATGCATGTCTACATTTTTCAAGTTCACATCCGCTAGCACAAAAGAGGTCCATTGTCAAGGTTGTCAAGGGCCAATTGATAAGAGCAGCCAGGATGATGTCGTGTGACCACGACTTTATAGATGAATGTAACATACTTGCAGAGATGTTTCAACAGAGAGGTTACCCAGTGTCTTTGATAGAAAATTTAATTGATGAAGTGTACCAGAAAAGACTCAATGGATTTATTAGACCTATTTTACACAACAAAGAAAGTTCAGATATAGTCGAACCTAGATCCTATAACCTCAATCATGACACAGTCAATCATGACAGAATTTCTAATCCATGACAAGTCATTGGATTTGAATGTAGCTTTATAACTCAATTTAGTGCTGACAGTAAGTTGATTAGAACTATACAAAAATTGGGAACTCATTAGGTATGACAAAGCACTAATGGAAATTTTTGAAGACCTCCCAAAAATTATTTTCAGGAGAGGAAGAAGTCTAAAAGCCCTATTAGAATCTCCAAGTGACAGGAGGCTAAATAAGCTTACAGGCATGTCTACCTGTGGTGCTTGTAGTATGTGTAAATTTATCTCCACCGGTAGAGTAGTCAATATCAATGACACAAAATACCAAATAAATTATAATGGAAATTGTAATTCTAAAATGGTAGTCTACGTTGCTCTGTGTTCTTTATGTAAAGCATTTTACATTGGGAAAACTGAGAGTAGACTAAAGGAGAGAATATATGAACACATCTATGCTATCAACACAGGTAAAAAAGAAAATGCCCTTGCTAGGCACAGTACGTCACACCCAGGGCATAAATTCGCCTTTAAGGTGATAGATCAAATTCAATCTAACATTCGAGGTGGTCCTTATAACCTATTGCTGGAAGAAAGAGAACTATCATGGCAATTTAGAACAAATGCTTTTGTCACTCCAGGGCTAAACGATCATTGTAACTTATCTTGTTTATTAAAACTCAAAAGTTTAGAAAGAAAGTGAAAACTGTAACAAAGTAACAACTTTTTACATTTTAGGTGATGTTTTTAATTTTAGTAGTTATTTTTACTGCTACACATTTCTATACTTTCAACTCTAAGTGATTGGTTTAACATTTTTGTTGGACTAGTAGTGGAGTAATTTTAACAATAACAAGTTCAAATATAACAATAGTGATATCTTATTTTGGATGTGTTCAAAAGTTTATTTGAACTTTGTTTTTAAGTTGTATTACAAGCACTATGTTTTTGAAATATCAGTGCACCAGTTAGACATGATCACGTGACTGGTGTTTCAGTATTTAAAGCTTGTTGTTTTAGATTAATGTAATCTGAGGAAGTTACCTTATGAAAGGTGACGAAAAGCGCTTCATCTTATTAAACTAGTACACGTTTGAGTATTGGGTTCCGTTTTGCAGTTCTTGTTCTCTGGAGCACTTTTGTATTTAGTTTGTTTATTCGCATTGACATACAGATAGGTATGTGACAGGTGGAATTTCTCTACTATGTACTTTCCAGATCACTAACACAAGGGTACAGGTGATGTTTGCACTACAAATGGTGACCTAAATTGAATGTTTCACTTTTTTTCTTAGGCACTGAACCATGTTTGCGGGTTGTCGAGTGGAGTGCGAATACAAGATGCATTACAAAAAAATATATGAGAGAGAAAAAAGCTGACAGGAAAATGAATTCAGTCAATGGAGAAATCTAGCAATGACCTGAGAAAAAAATGCATTCAGCTGGCATTTATCCTTCTCACATCTCCTTGCAACATCAGAATTGTACTTTATGGATCACATTATCAAACTTATCATTAATGACAAATAATATGAAAGTGTACAGAAAAAGGCTCAAATGCTTTTAGCAATACTGAGAGTATTTGACTTTTATACAACAACACAGTGATTTAAACAAATGTGTGTAAATATATATTTAGACCTCTCTTCTGTAAAATCAGTAATTAACTGGATTTAAACCCAGATCACGTCTTATTTCTCTCAATTTACTTTGCTTATATCTTGTGCCACGGAGCTAGTTATCAGAGATGAGGTATTTATTCATTAAGTACTATCCAGAGTGTTGACATCCACAAGGCTAGGGCAGTCGTCTTTGTGCTACTGAAGGCAAGCCCAATTAATTTTTACTTTTTTTTCTCTCAGCCATGAAACTTGATTGCATACTAAATGGTACAAAAATGAAGAAGGCAATAATAAAAAAAAAAAAACTACAAACATTGTCTTGGGTACCAGTTGAAAGGAACATGAAATGAATCAAAGTATATATTTCCTGGTGTGTCTGGACACCAGACCTTTGAGCTGAGCAATTCAAACACATGTTATATGATATTCCTAGCTTGAGCAAGGGTTTCAAATTATACAAGAGCCAGGGCTCCAGTGTATAATTTGCATGTTCAGTAAATGCCTTTGTGGAAAGTCACCCCTATCAAACCTTGTGTACAGATCACAGGTGTGCTATATGTATGAGTCATGAAAACTGCCTGAGTTACATGCACACACACTGTAGATGATTCCTTGGGCATTGCAGACAACCTGACAGTTTAAAGAATGCTGTAATTTCCTGTTACTTTACCTCTTTCCCAGTTCACTGGGTGATGTTTTTATTTCTGTGTGTGTAATCTATGGCCCCTAAAACTTCTGGGAATTGCTCTATTACATAAAACTCCTGCATTGCTCTTGCTACTTCCTCTGGGTTGCATGGAAAACATGTGTTCACTTGCATGTCGTAGCATTGCATTTGAAAACTGACACAAAATTCTACAAGCTGATGCCTGTGAAACCTCTAATAAATTCTCTGTGGTTCTCTGGAAAGTATCAGTAGCTAGTATACATGACGTTACACGTCATTGTTTCCACTTGGGTTGGTTCTTCATGATTTCCCTGGGACCTACGTTGGGGCTGGCAGAGGATGCATAGTTTCTCTACTATTTCCCTGTCCACCCTGTATCAGTCTACAATTTTTGTGTCATGCAGACCATCATAAGTCTAACCAGGTGAAAACACATTTTTTCTTTTTGTCCAAGGTCAAGCAGCAGCCGTGTCTTGATTTAAAGACTGTTGTGCATACAGGGTAATGGCAGCAGCAACTCCACTTATCATTTTTCTTTTGTAACTGTAATTGTACCTGTATTCCAAAGAGACTTGGAATTTAGAGCAAAAGTGAGCACTGACTGTACACGAATGTGTCATAGCTTCCTGAATAGCTTCCCCATGTTGGATTGGTTAATTAGCAGGCAATTCAGTTATCTATGCTTTCATTAACAAATTTCACTGTTTCCCTTTGTTTTGAGGCTCTGTTGTGTCGGTGGTGCGCACCATCACGTACACAACAACAGCACTTAGTGTAGCTGTTAAAGAATGTGTCTTGTAACATAAACATTTCTTTGATATAAACGGTTATATATCTTCCTTACAAGATGTTTTTTTGGGTGTCTAATTCATTGACCATTTTTGCATGGGAGAATTTACAGCAAGCGAGTGTCAAAATATTCTGCTTCTGAAGGATTGCAAGCTAAATGCCATTTAGAAAAAAATGCGCCATCAGCTATCACTCTGTTTTACAGCAGTTTCCTGTCGTTTGGGGGATATCATTAACATTACTTTGTGCATTACCAACTGGAATGCTATTTTGTATTATAGTGCTAGATGAAAATTCACTGCAAAATTTTCCTCCTAAAACAGTTTTTTTTTTTTAAGAATTAGTTTATAGTTCTGTTATATAGCTGTTATTATGACATTATTTTATAATTTATTTTGCAAGAACTAGTTCATATTTCTATGATAGAGCTATCATAACGAAGTTACTCGATAACTATTGGTTTAACGATTGTGAAAAGATGTTATAATAGTTTCAGGTTTGAAAATAAATATATGGATCCCAAATACCCCAAATGTGGTTTAAGAAACTTTATAACTAATACAATATTCACCTGGAAAAATTCCTTTAAAATAGGTAACAGTATCCAAACTGCCTTATAATCTTTATGATTGTTATATTTCAACCACAGTAATGCTAAAACATGAAAGCTGTTTCAAAATGAATACTTACATTTTAAAAATATTAAGACATTGCCTTTGAACTAGTTACAATTTAAATAGAATGCAGCCAACTGGGAATTCTTGCAGAACTGTATGGTTTAGATTATTTTTCAACTCGTTACAGTGATTTATCAATTTCACAGCTTATGACTTGCATTTATGCTGAACCGGATGCTTTTCAACTTTGAATATCCAAATATAAGAAGCTGGACACTTACTAGCCGGAAACTTTTTTTAGTGGTGACTTGCTTATTTCCCAGAATTTCATCAAGGTCATTTTCAGAAATGCAGTGTTCAAAACATATTTCTTCTATCCTTGACATTTCATAAGAAAGTGTTGTTTTGATAATGACAGAAGACATTTTTTTCAGTATGGTTTTACCAGTAGACCTCTCACTCCACTCTGTTAAAATGAGCAAGATTCATGATGCTATTAACTATAGTAAATGAATACTTTGTGTATAATTTCCTTGCTTTTGTGTACTGCCACAGATGATGAACTATACAATGTTTATTCTCAGTAGACCACAATGTATTTATTGGTGTACTTTAAAAAGATCAACAGGAGCTGGTTGTTACTAAATAGCACACATTCTTGAAGGAGGCCTTTTCAAAGATAAACAGATAATTGAACAGACAGTTTTTATCTATTTATTTATTGACAATGTTCTATGTTATACACAAGAATGGAATGACTAATAATTTTAGCTGTTTCTGGAATGAAGATAAGAAGGTTTGGGAACAGATTAGTTTATCTTCGGTCTCCACTCCCCTGCCAAGGTACTGCTAGCCTGTCTGTGCATTCCTGAGTATCAATTGTAAGGTAAATAAAAGAAGGAAGGCCAGAAAATGAAGGAATACTGCTCAATAATAGACTGAGTTTATCTATAGCAATATCACACATTCTGATCTCAATGGTATACCGATACTTTAGCAGAAACATTTAGTGCTACTGTACCCCACCCTGTGCACATTATTGACTTCCATTACCCCTGAAAATTTAGTTCTCCCTGAAATCACGTCAGAACAAGTTTTAGGATCCCTGGTAAAGGGTAACATACATAACTCAATGGCACCAAACAATATACTAGACTGGGTTATAATCAGTGCCAAGTATGCAGTATTTGAGCTCTACATAAACTGTTTGACTTTAAACTATCCACAGTGTTTCTTTTTAAAGTCTGGAGAGCAGCCACTATGATTCCTCTACGTAAGAGCAGCCCATTTGCAGACCCATGTTATTACTGGAAAAGATAGCAAAGGTGTAGACAGTGGTCATTCAGTTGATGCTGCTGCTCACACTGTCCCCATACTGGTGTTACTGAAAAACTAGATAAATGCAACATTATGCCCTGTGCTGTCCCTTGTATCATAAAATGGCTATCCAAAAGCTCTAAGTTTTGAAAATTGCTGGTATTCTCAATGAATGTAAAATTGAAACTAGTGAGGAACCACAGATAACCAGTGCTGGACCATCTCCACTTTACCATTTTTTGTAGGCATTGGTAATACTACAACAGAAATGTGTTTGGGCAAGTTGGCTGATCACTGCAAGTTGGAAGCTCTTATCTGCTCATACCCCGATACTATACAGCTCCAGAAAGGGCGAGGAAAAATAAGTAACTGGTGTATCAAAATGGTCTCAAGCTAAATGCAAACAAAAATGCTTTGTAGTAACATTCTGCGGAAAAGCTGTTCTCATTTCATGCATCAAAAACAGCATGCTTCTTCAGACAGATATGGTAATAACAGACTTCACTACCTACATGGGCAACTCTAGCTTAGTCAATCATCATGTTTCCATCATAATCCGGAAATGCTTCTAGCTGGTCCAGAAAAGTAAAAAATAATTTTAAGCAAGAAAGATAAAGGCCATAAGTCACTCAACGTCCCTTATAGATTTGCAAAATGCTACTTAAACTCATTACCCTGACAGCTGCTCTGAGGTGACATATGTCTCATTTTTTAAACCATGAAAGGCCCGATCATATTTGTCATTCTGTTTCTTCACAAAATCAGTAGCTGTACAAATATTTACACTTGGGAATAGAATTTTATACCAACAAATAAACAAGACTCTCTGGCAGGATAGGTTTCCAGTTTCAATGTATTGCTAGTCTATGGAATAAGTTGCCACTACAGGTCAAACAAATTACTACCTTGACTACTTTTAAGGGCAGTCTTCATCCTTCTATGTGGCACACCTCATCACAAAATGGTTCTCATCCAGGAAAAAGGAGGTCATTGTTCCCCTCTACTCGACACTCATTAGACCCTGTGATGCCCGTGCCCTGGCCCAGTAATCAAGGAGCCTCAATCCTCACCACTAACACCAGAGAGGGCATCTCATATATGAGGAAAGGATAACAAATACACACAGTAGAGTGCAATTTCCTTTAAGAGCACACACAGATCACAGTCAGTCTGGGGCTAGAGCACACACAGATCACAGTCAGTCTGGGGCTGGTCACTCCCTTGTTCCTCGGTTCCCCAATAAGACTCCCGGCTGGCACAGCTATAGGGTCTAGATCTCAGCCTAGCTGGGCAAGTTAAAATCTCCAGCACCCTCTCTGTCCAACCAGTGCTTTGTGTCCCTGCTCAAGTAGCTGATACACACACTTTGAGATAAGTTTATACAACCACACAGACACTCTTAGGGATGGCTGGCACAGGTTCTCCAGCTGTGCCCCTTTTACCCTGACTATACAGTAGTAATTACTGCCACCACACAGCTAATATTATCACCTACCCCAAAGGCCCTTAAAAGGGTGCCCAATTATTACTGTGCAATATTATTATCCAATTGGTAAGTGTGACTAATCAGTCAAGGCTTATTAGAGTGGCTTTGTACAGTAATCACTATAAATATGCAATGTACTCTAGAGCTTAACTTATCTCTACACAAACCAGCCACAGTTAAAAGGTTTTAAAATATTTAATAATAAATAATTAAAACCACAAGACAATACTTTCTACTACACAGTCAATGCTAGTCAAGAGAGTTCAGAGTTTACAGAGAAATACTTAAAATAAATCAGTAATACAATTCTGACATCACAGAAAAACACTTACCCCGGGATTCATGAAGCTTGCGCCAGGCGCAGGCATAGCGTAGGCGGTATAATACCAAATATGGCCATCGAGCGATTCAGGTACGATCCAATTCCATGTGCATTACCAGCATACACCAGAACTGTGCAGCCCCCGGCTTAGGTATGCTAATCACCCCATGTGCAGTGTCGCACCATGCAAATGAAGGCATATAGTGATTCATGAAGTGGTGCAGGCATAGCGTAAGCCCACGGAAATGTAAACCAAAAAACATGGTTTACATTTTCCCAAACAGAACATCAGAGCTATGGAAGAGGGCCAGACCCAGGTATCACAATGTTAACATATGCCAATGGCGAAATACACAGCCAATGGCATAAGAAAAGATGCACAACACGTAAGTAACAACATTTAATGTCATGTCCACAGTAATGCACAGCACAACCGCAGGGCATGTGTGCGGAAGCTGTAACATAAAGAAATAATATAAAAATGTCATAAAATCGTAACGTAATAGAAATCAGGTTTACAGCATAATACACAATGGTAGGCATGGAACACCACAACCAAGGTGCAAGGGTTGCTAAGGGCCTGCGATAGTGTTCGGCGTGGTAACTATGAATTAGTAGTCAATGCCATGCAAATGAGGCAGATAATACTGAATTGCAAATGTCCCGCCGGATGAAGGTTGTACCATACGGCGCAGTGGTATAACACCGAGGAGTGGCTCAGAGGAGATACATGACATCAGCAGAGGGGTGTACCACCGTAGCAGTAAGCACATTGGAGCAATGTAAATCTGGCCTGTCTGTTGCTAAGCAAAGCTGCAGTACAGGGGTGGGGAGGAAGGTATAGAATCGTTTAGCTGAGAGCACACATGGTGCCCAAAAGTGCATGTGTACGGGGATAAAAACGTGCCCGAAACCCAGTAATCAGACACATGTGCCAAAAACAATAGCACAGACAGGAAGGTCATGGGAAGAAAAGAAGGAAATGCGGAAGTAGGGTAATTGGAGTACTAATGAGCAATCAACACCAATCAACCCACGATGGCCAATCGATGGCAGCTGACAAGTCTGCTTGCAGAAACCTGCAAAACAAGATAGGGGAGGCATTGGAATGCAAAGAAAGGAGGGGAGGTATTGGATTGCAAAGATAGGAGACCTGACACAGCAGAGCAAAGCAAACCGACAGCAGACCAGCAGTAGCACACATAACGCAAGATATGCCAGGTCCAGGAACGTACAAATGAAAGTAGGCTGCAGGATGCACGCCAGAAAATGGTAGGTGCAACGTGCAGAAATGTAAAGGGAAGGTCAAGAGTAATCCACGGCAGGCAAATGTAATACAACACCAAAGGCACCACAATAGTAGTTCCGGCAGTAAAACACATAAGATACCCTGTAGCTATGATCGTACATACACACCCTATGACATCATCAGTGTTCACAGCACAATAGTATAAAGTGTGAAAGCACCCAACACACACCTGTGCATTCCCAAACACTGCGCCATAGGTGTAAACACATGGGGAACTTTTAAAATGTACATGTTGGGAGCTGCCATAGCTGTGATTCATCAGCATGTGTTAGAGACTGACGGTGTTGTGGAGGATGATGCCGACAACCACCGCAGGCCTCAGAGGAGAAGGAGAGTGTTCAGACCAAGGGTAACCTACCAGGGGCTACATGACCTTGAGATAGTAGAGCGTTACAGGGTGGACAGGGACATGTTACAGCAAATAGTGGAGCTGTGCCGGCCACGCCTGAGAACCAGAAACAACAGAGGGGAACCCATTCCAGTGGACACGAAGGTATGTGTAAGCCTGCGAATACTGGCCACAGGTACCTTTCAAAGGCCAACTGGAGATATAATGGGTATCTCACAGGCATCAGCATCCAGGGTACTACACCAGTTCCTGGATGCTATGTTACCACATGCCAATGAGCAGATATACTTCCCCTGAACTCAGGAGGAGTTGGCCAGCAATATGCGCCACTTCCACCGTGTGGCACACTACCCGGAGGTACTGGGTGCGATAGACTGCACGCACATACAAATTAAGTCACCACCCGGTGAGCATGGTAGGTGCTACATAAACTGCAAGGGATTCCACTCCATCAACTGCCAGGTCATGTGCAATGCCCAGGGCATTATAATGGATGTGTGTGCTGGCAGCCCTGGAAGCTACCATGACTCCCATATCTGGCATGCCTCACAGCTGTATCAGGTATTTGTCAGGGGGGACATCCCACATGGCCATCTTCTGGGGGATGCTGGCTATGCACTGGAGCCGTGGATGATGACTCCCATCAGAAATGCACACACACCCATGCAAGAACGCCATAATGAGGCACACGCACAAACCGGAATCATCATAGCACATGTGTTCGGGATGCTGAAATCACGGCTCCAGTGCTTGGATACATCTGGTGGAGTCTTGCAGTACTCTCCAGGCATGTGTGCCCACATCGTCATAGTATGTGCCATGCTACATAATATGATCCTGCGGAAGCAGCTGCAGCAGGGACAAAATGGTGAAGGCCCTCATAGCCCACCGCAATTGCCAAGGCCATTACAGGCACAGAGGGATTCAGACCATGAACACACTGTGCCAGCCCCAGTAGGCAGATGGAGGCATGCCCAATATGCCTACGCCTTGGCAAAGAGGGAACATATAGCACATACTCTGACAGTGTAGACCCTACGGACTGACACCTCTCCACCTGCACACACAGTAAAATGGATGGCACACAAACATGACCACCTGTAAATTGTAATGCATAGGTGGCCCAATGTGTGACTCCTACATAGGCAGCCCTCAAACATTGTAAACACAACAGCTAGTGGAACACGGAATGCCAACACCTGAACAGTACATGAGCCTTACAGCATATGGTGGTGCTGTGTGCCTGTCACATTCCCTGCCAGATATATATATATATATATATATATTTATATATATATATATATATATATATATATATATATATATATGTATATAGAAAGGGCAATAGAGTGATATATGGTGATATAGATGGATTCAGCAATATCTGCAAATATAATAAATAGTTCAATGACATTCATAACACCTTGGAGGTACAAATAAATAGGATACCGCCAACCATGGAATGTGTAACATACCGACATGCGTAACCACGAGGCTGAAAGACCGATAGAATACAGTACTGGAACAGGACAGCCGCGAGTAATAGTATGATGATATGAAGGGACATTTAGTCACTGCTGCCAGTGTTGCGGTCCACGTAGGTACTGTGTTCAACTGTGTTTGTGAGTGCCGTAGTCTGTGTAAGTGTGCGTTGAGGGTGCCGTTTGCGTCTCCGTGTGACTGTAATGTGTGTGTGTGTCCACAACATGTGTTTATTAGTGCCAAGTCAGAGGCATATCAGTACAGTAGGTGTGGGTATAGCTAGCCGTAGGCATACGGTTACTACCTGTCCCACAGTAGGAGGGACATCCCCACCCTGGGCATGTGTGTCCTGACATAAAACAGTACAAAGGGAAAATGTCTGAGATGGTAGGACATAAATATGTCCCATATATAATGTAATAGTAGTATTTAATAGTTATGCCTGTATGTAAGAAACATAAATGTTACATGCAATATGATAAGTAGCCAAAGTCACACAACAATAGGTATGTATTGAGGATAAAAGTATGTACTAACCGGTGTACTGACCGCGGCTACGTGTTGGACTGTAAACACTGCTGTGTGTCCCGCAAGTGTCCAACAATGACCATATGAAAAGGTGGCAACCCATGGCAAACAGGCTCTTTTACCAACACAACCACAATGACTGCAAATATCTGGGACAGAAATACAAGGGATAGCTGTCACTTACACATATCCCTTGATATATCGCTGCAATTACGGAGGTATACAAGTAGCAAGCTCACCTGCAGACGATATAGAAACCAATTAACAATGGCCCAACGTACAATCCCATAACATAAGTCTACTAACTGTTAGCTCTCTAATTAGGGACGGAGCCCACACACATATATACGGATTATGTAGAAATGCAAGGCCCACAAACCTGTATATGCTATGTACACCCACCGACATCCCCCACACTAGAAACTAAAGCAATACAGACTGTAATAGCAGCACAAACATCCAGTCAGTCAATTACAACAGCAGAACCCTCAACATACCGTGTGAGAGACACAATTAAAGGCATCATGCAAAACTGCAGGCATTGTATAATGGAACAAACAGCCATGTTACAGGTTTTGTGTGCAATACTCCGTTATCAGACGTTGGGATGACAGGTACACCCACATGTTGAACCAAATACTCTACCTGTCACACACAATCCACGGGGGACATGAATCCAAAGTATACTTGTCTCCATACATAGCAGTTGCAATTACACATAACAAAACACAATACAGACTGTATCCATGAAGGTAGGGCAAATAGGCCACGCCCAAGTGGTGAATTCAATTATACCCCACTGTTG
Organism: Protopterus annectens; assembly: GCF_019279795.1. Classification (NCBI taxonomy): domain Eukaryota; kingdom Metazoa; phylum Chordata; order Ceratodontiformes; family Protopteridae; genus Protopterus; species Protopterus annectens. Next base: position 1,954,382,054 of record NC_056737.1, read on the forward strand.
CCGCGTAATTGGTGAATGGAGTAGTTGCACAGCTGATATCCAAGTAATTAGTCACTCAGGAACACCAATTGGTGGGATGAATCCACACGTTACAGGTATTGATGTATATAAGGATGACTTGGCAGACATTCAAACCGTATGCTCATACCGAATACCAGTTGAAACACTGTGAGAGAGATAGAAACAAAACATCGTAACGATAACAAGGTATGTAGAACACCCGATATGTAAGGTTATGTATAGCATGATCTGTATTAATTAGTTTTACTGTATGTATAGCCTGGTTTGCATTAATTAAATGTGTCCGCAATGCATAAAGTGGGGAAAGGTATTTATGTAGTGATGTCCTGCTGAGCATACTAACGCTTGTAGAAACTGTGCGTCCAGCAGTGGGACACAAGGTACACAGACACCACAAGGGATGCTACATAAGGGCGTTAAACAGAACAATTCCATACAACTCGCCGTCAGTGGTAGGGTATGTCCAACAAGGACGTGCCATAGCAGGGGATAATATATGTTGATATACTGCACAGCAGGCATGTGTATGGGCATATAACGTTAATGACATATCTAAGGTGGTCCCGCTGTGCAAGTATGCTTTGCATTATGGGATACTATGTGAAATATGTGTAATGTATAGTATTGTAGGTAGATATGACAGATATTCTACACAGCATAACAGGCATATCATGCATACCACAGGTATCGTCTATTGGCATGTACAATAACAGGATACATATGGCTTGTAGGCATGGGACATTGTAATAGCATGATAGCTAATCTAAATGGAAGAGCTACCAAGTAACCATGCACAAAGGACATGTAATAGCTTCACAGGTGCATAGTGGGGTACTATGCAGTCTGGCAAGTCCATGTGTAAGCACAACTACAGTGTTCACACTAGTGGCACCTCTCTAGGGTAGTGTCCTGTGAACAGCAGAGCCATGTGTTACCTGCACCTCTGCACAGTACAGCCACTGCAGTGATCCCAGGCCTACATGTGTCTCCCAACCACCAAGGGAGGTATCACATGAACAGTGCTACTGAGTGTCCCTGTGTGATGTACATAGGACTTATGTTCCAAAGCATGTTGAGTGTCCTGTTTGGGAATGTAACCCTCAAGCACATCCCACTCATTGTGGCATGTGTGCACATATCCATGAGCATGTTGCTCACAGTGGCTTTTGCTTATGTCGCGTATGAGGAGTATATCCATTAATAATGTTGTGGACATGGGCCCTGTATGATCAGCAGAGGTCACCCCTGAGTATGTAGTATGCAAATGTGTACAGATGTGGTGTCTGTAGTGCAGCTGCATATTTAAACTGTCTCAGTAAACGTCATGGCGTGTTAATGTTGTGGTATGTAAAGCTGTAGCTGTTGTGTAAGGTACACCCTAAATGGGGTGGTGTACCCTTGAATGTGTGTAGATGTCTTGAGTTCTGAGGTACAATGGGTGCCTATGTACCAGCTACACACCCAGTACAGATAGGTGTGGCCACGTAGAAGGATATCCATGCCACAGTGGCAATACGGTAACCACAGGAGTGGGTGCGACATATGTGTGTACTGCAAACATGTACAATGTGATATGTATGTAGGGGACTACCACCCATGTGATAGTCAGTGGCTGAATGGTGTAATGCAAAGGTGATGTGCATGCACCTTGTGTCATGCAGCTTGATATCATGATAGTCATATCATGTATCTGTCACAGCGACACCCATATGGATGGAGTCAGTATCAGCTGGTGGAGCAATCATGGTGCTTTGTATGCAGGGGTTTGAAAGCTAGGCAGGGAAAGTCCCCTGTGCTAGCCTTATCCGCAGGGAAGCATATACTGAACATGAGGGGCCCTATGACTGAGGACTGTGGTATGCCAAATGTACCTGACATGTAGTAGGTACTATGGTATGCTGGCCTCACTGTGTGTGTCCTGTCCATGAGCCACATTGCATAACATCCTGAGACACAGGGTACAATGTGCAGGTGGATGTGTATGTTGTCAATACCAGAATGGGGAATGGTGCTGAAAGGCAATTAGAGGACAATGTAGGATGTGTGGACTCCTGTTCCATCAGCAACTGCCCTAGTAACTGTATAAAAGGAGTCCACCATGTGTAGGGGCCATGCTCTGGCCCTAACAAGCCCAACCCGGGTGGCAGCAAAGGACGGGAGCCCAACAATGTCTCTGTGAATGACGTCCTTGATGATGTGCCCCATAGCCATGCAGAACAGTCCAGTCAGGTGTGTAGGACTATAGTCCCACTCATGCATTGTGGTGCCACCTGTGTGTAGTGTGATAAATGCTGCTGTGTGCTACAATGTCTGAAACAAGGCTATTACTGAATATGGTGGCCTAGTGGGGAGACATGTCATTCAGAGGTTGGTGGACATCACAGCCTGGGACGTTGGAAGGTGACATGGGGCCAGTGTCCCAGGACATATAGAGTGTAGGTCAGTACTGTGTTGGTGTGACCACAGGGACACCACAATGTTCATGTATGGATTGTGGCCCTGTAGTGAGTGAGAGGGTGTAATGTTAGCATTGCATCCATCCTCCAGCATGTTGCCAACATCACCTGGGTCAGTAATGTTCCTGAGTGACTGTTGTATGTGACAGCAGATGTGGGTGTTGCCATCGACTACTGACATCCCACCATAATGCTTGGTGGTACACCCCAGAATGTGTGGCAGTCATGTTTACATAGCTAGTCTTGGAGTATGTGATGATGGACCCTGTGGCCCCACCACGGCTGACCAGTGAGCCACCCCACACATGGGAATGTACACCACTGTGCAACAGCCTACACCTGTTGTTGTACATCATATGTCCATGGAACATGACCACCAGAGTGGCGTCTGTCATCTGGTGTGTACCATCATGGCCCTGTGTGGAATAGCATGATCCATGAAGTTGTGTACATGGTAATGAAGTGCACTGGGGTATGTGTCAGCATTTGTATGTGCATTGCCCATCTGCACTGGTGTCATGACGTTAACAACCGCTGTCAGCAGACATCTGTAATAGGTGTTGTAGTACTCATGTACTGTGTATGCTGTGATGGGTGTGGTGCCGGGATGTGGCTAACAAGGTTGATTAGCATATGTTCGGAATCCACCAATGAGGGGATAACCCCAGGTGTGTAACACCAGTCACATGGTGGTAGTGTTCATGCCAAGGTTAATGTAGGTCTTGGAGGTGGTGTGTATGGGTTGATCCAGCAGAGCGGAGGTTATGACTCATGGATGTGTCAGTACATGAGTGGCTATCACAGTTAAGTGTGGGGTAGTGTCAGTCACACATCAGTAGTAGCTGTCTGAGGCCCACTGTCCAATATACCAAAAAAGAAGGTATGTTAACCGTGGGGTATGATCTTGACTCTGTAGCTTGTTACAATGTGTATAGCAGTCCCGGACACAGTTAGTTGCATGTGGAGCACCTCTGATGTATTGTGCTAAGTAACATGCCAGGATGTGTGCAAAACATAGTGGGATATGGGAACCCCTCAGCTGTGGGTGTGCTGGTCCAGGTATGTGCCTGAAAGGTATGGTCTGTCTATAACCTGTCATTGCAGGTGTGCTCTGCAGAGCCTAGAGGCAGGTCCCAGTCACTGCAGAGATGTTTGAGTGGTGCATTATAAGGTGTGCCTTGCCTGCATGCGTCACAGAGGAAGATGCAAGCATTGTGTCACATGACCCCATGTCGTGCCTGCCAGTTCGCGTCCTGCCAGTGACAGTTATTGGAAACTGTGCAAGACAGGCAGTATAGAAGCAGCCTTACATGTGAGCTGTACTACCAGGGCTGACAGGTGCAAGTCATCTGTGCCACAGCATTGTGTTTGACCAGGTCAGTCAAAGCGGACAGATACCAGATGCCTGTGGAATGACAATAGGAGCATAGGCAACTGTTGAAGTGACACAGTCAGTCATTGTACAATGGTATTGTGTCCGGACGAATGCAAAATGCTCCCTAGGGCTTAGCCCACACCTTCAGGGCTATAAGACTGGTGAGCTATTGCATGTCCCTGCACACATAGTCTGTGAAGTGGCATCACAGGGCAGTCACACTAACATGGAGAATGCCAGTCACATCGTACCTGGTGAGGTGTGGCATGGGTGCATAGGTTATGTTGCAGAAGCAGTTACCCGACAGCAAGATGTAAGTGACTATCGCCTTGTGTAGCCTGCTGTGTGGAACTGCAGTGTGACTCCCTACAGAGTCACCTATGACTGGTGTGTTGTGAATGTTATAACTACCTATTGGCTGTATGTGATGGGCACACATGAGTCTGTGGGCTATAAGCTGGTGATGTTGTCTTCCATGATGGGGGCTACCTCTGGTGCCTACACTGAGTATGGAGACGTACTGCACAAGTTGTCCTCATAGGTGTGGCCAGTAGTGTAGATCATGTAAGACTATGTGATGGGTGGGGTGTGTTACGAATGTTACACATCCCCAAATGACTGTCAGGTGCAGTCAGGGTTGGTGACAGCATTACCCCCAGCCATAGCTGTCAACCTCCTGTCCCCAAAATGAGGAACATTAGCCCTCATACTGTGTGACAAATGGGCAAAATGTGGAACACTTACAACTGTCTTACTAACCGCTTCAACTAGGAAGGGCATATGATGGCTAAAATAGGCTGGTTTTATGTATAAAAAAGATATTCTAATGAATTAATATGATTCCCATCTATTTAGCCATGGCTAGCAGGTAAACAATTTCCAACAATGAATGTGTGACAGACCCTTTCAATGTGGAACCTTGAGGAACATGCTCTTTTTAGAACCCCAAATGAGGTATGTTCCTCTTAATGAGGTACACTTGAGAGCTATGCCCCCAGCACGGCTGCAGAAGTGCATCCCCCACAGGCTGTAGTGTCGTATGTTGGGAGGTGAGCATTGAATGTGTACATGAGACAATTGCTCTATCGCCACATGTACGACATATCCCTCATATAGACAGGCAGTAGCACTGGTACGTGACAGTTGGACATGCCTGTATATACAACTATGTCCCACAGGATATGTGCGTTACATGTGTACAACAGCTGTTGTACCATAAGCAAGCTGGGAAGTGTAGGACAGCCAGTGTACCTGTGGGAAATGGTGTGGAATGGGTGCTATAGTAATCAGTAGTGCATGACATGCTCACAAGTTCTGAACAAGTGCCTAGCATGACCATACAATACAGATCGGGTGCTGGATAATATCAACCCACAAGTGGTGATGACAGTCATTTTGGGTGGCACTGCACTATAACCCTGCTGAGTATGGTGTGTATGTCCATGAACCATTATCACTGTAGATGTTAGCAGTACAGATGTACAAGACAGCACGGATATTTGATTACAAATACCTTTGCATGTCACAGGAGTGTTCCACCAGTGACCTGTTGACAGACTCACAACTACAAAAGGTGCAAGAGTGACATGTGCACATCACACCAGTGCCAGCTACAGTAGAACAGGCTTAATGTGTTGTACCCCACCCTCATTGTAGCCCATACCACACAGACAAATGTTAGGCATCTGTGTATGTAAGGCTGTGAATGGCCATGACCTTTCAGCATAGCTGTGTCAGTGTTGTGAACAACATACAGAATGGGCTGTGTGGGTGAGGTGTGTGACATATGTGCACAGTCTGATGGATGATACCAGCATTGTCACCGCTAGGTGAACATCCCTGTACCCATAAACTACTACCTAGGCTGTGGTCAACATTATGGGCACTGTGTAAGGGATGGTGCTGTGCAGTGCACCCCCCGACTTGGTGACGTCTCCAGGCCCCTTAGGTAGTCATATGAGGTACCCATGTCATATCAAGGTGCCATCCATGAGCACAGAGATCACTGGACAGGCATATACAGCACTGTGGTGACCAATATTGGATCACATACCACCTTTAAGGGGTAATGGCTATGCATGGATGTGCGATACCAGCCTTCACAATCCTCACCTCCACTATGCAGCATGCTGTCTACCTTGCAGAAAGACATTTGCTACACCATGATGATGGACATGCTACATGTCCATATCCTGATCTATAAGACATATGTCATGGACAGCCACCATCCTAATATTAGGATCGCCACAGGCTGGACAGATCCCTGTGCCATATATGTGACATACTCCCACCATACCATGCAACCCTGTCCATCAAAGCTGCACATGTCATCCCAGTCATACATGGTGTGATGGCTGCATGGTAGATGTACTATCAACTGACTGGATCAATAATGTGGCAGTGATGCACCTTGCGGTGGCATAATGGCTTTCTGTTACAGCTTGGAAACCATGCCCGCACATGCTATGGTTGATAACCATCCCTGCGAATGTTGTCTGACTAGCCATTGTCCCATGTCTATCACATGTGCAATACAGGCGATCCGTGGCAGGATGTTGAACAGTTGTACAGTGCTGTGTAGATGTATATGGCAAAACACATGCATGTACAGGTGTCCATGCGTATGTGTGCATTGTCACTGCTCAAGTCCATTACGGCTGTGTCTGTGTTATGTGACATATACACAGCATCCAAGTCAACAGCAGTACCGTGGACACATCCAGGCATGTGCAGATAGGTAAGAACACAAGTGCAGGCAAATAGACATGCCCACAGCAAGACAGCATTTACATGGAGTATGAACACTGTAATGAGGTGACACACATATATGGTGATGTTATCCAATGCATAATGAGTGTGACGTGTGTGACACAAACACATCAGTCGTTTCAGTGTCATGATGCTTTGCAATGATAACTGTGCAGATGTAGTAGATGTCATAGAAATGTATGTGCAGCAGTATCTCTGTACATCTCTGAAACTGTGACCTGTCACCATCATTATGTCTTACAGATAATGCCCCGTACACGCCTTCCAGCATACAGCCGCCAGGAGGATGATGTCCTCATCCCACAGCTCCATGACAACTATGACTTGTTGTTCAGCCATGTGCCACAGCATGCCCAGCAGCGGGATGACCTGTGGCAGGATCTACGCAGGAGGGTGAATGATGTGGGTGGCCATAACTGCACCTACCAGCAGGTGCGCAGACACTGCATGGACATGATACGACATGCAAAACAGTGTGCCACTGCAATCGCCAGGGAACAAGGTGGAACAGGTGGTGGGCCACCAACCCAGCCCCCACTCACACACAACGAGGAGCTACTGGCCAGTCTGGGGACACCCAGGGAACAGCATCCAAAAACACTAGCTGCCATCGTGGAGGTGGGTGTCTCCCAACCAATGAGCCTGGAGTTGCCTGGTAAGTCAGTACTGCACATATGGCTATTATATCCCATGTAGTTGCTTGTGTCACTGTACATTATGTAAAATAACAACATATGCAAGGTATGTGGACACACATGCTGCATACTACAGTATGTTACGTTGTGTATGCACACATGTGCATACTATATGCTATTACACAAGTGAATGTGTTCACATGCACAGTGCAACCTGTGGCTGTCATACAGTCATTCATACTGGTGTGTCACCCCTATACAGGTACCTCTGGCGTGCCGCACAGACATGAGTCCGTTGCAGGTGAGACTGTCATCAGTATGGTTACAGTGTAAATCTATTTGCCATGTGGCCAGTTAACACTTGCACACCTGATGTTTGTTCCAGTCATGATATGCAGGTCGCATCACCCATCATTCACAGAGGCCACCCATGTGCAATATATACAAACGTAATGAGACACCTACTTGAAACCACAATACTTGTCATTGCAACATGTGTGTTCAGCTGTGCATACAACAGTGGAGGTGTTCTACAATGGAGGCATATGTAGTATGCATTGGAACAACATGTGTGGTATGCACACAGTACCACACAGTGAGCGGTGATATGGGCAGCCCACAGGTGTCACCATTGTGTCATATGCCCCCTGCATTGGGTGCACACATTGTGATGTGCCACCTGACATGTCCCAGACATGTAGTGTTCTGTCTGCAATATTGTCACACTATCGCATGACCTATACCCCACATACCAAACATACAACCCGTTGTCTGCATAGCCCTGTGGATTGTGACATATCTGACATCTATGGGTGTATGTCATATGGGACAACACAGACATGTTAGATAGATGGCCATCACACACAATTGGCCAACACATGTGCACACATGGCCATGGGGGATGGCCAGAGACATGTAGCCACACAGTACATGGGATGTGTATACACCCTGTTGCACATTGTCCACACATGGTCCAATTATAGCCTTAGTTGACCGATTATGCAGTTGATGTGGTAGACTGGGCAACCTAAAAGCCTGTGCACAGTTACTGGAGGTGTCACTGAAGTCTACCATATACGATCTGTTGAACATCACGACTGTGTTGCAGTTATGGCTATGCAGTGTGTACATATTATGCATTCTACAGCAACATAGATGCCTCATGATGCCATGCAATGGCACAGTGTCTGTACTTCACACTGTATAGCAATGTAGACGGCTCACACTACCCTCCCATGCTCATGCACATTTGCTAAGCATGCATTCTATCTGTAGGGCATACACACAACACTGCAATGTGAAACCCATTATGATGCTGTACATGTGTCAGGACAGCATTGTGTCAGACATGTATGCATGTTAATGCACATGTCAGCAGATTACATGTCAAGGTCACATCAGTCATGTGTACTGTTATCCTGTTCTGGGCCACATGGTGTATCACGGGGATGCATGCATACTACCATGATTGTGTGAACTGCATGGCTACTGATACGACACCTGCTTGCTGTAGTGTGCACCCCAGGGAGGTATGCTTACTAACACTATTAATGTCTGAGCTGCATGGCCTCTGCTGTATCGCAGGCATGCTGCATGCTATCTGACAAATCACATGCATGGTGTGTCTGTGTGTGTGTGTGTGTGTCTGTGTTTGTGTGTGTGTGTCTGTGTGTGTTTGTGTGTGTGTCTGTGTGTGTGTGTGTGTGTGTGTGTGTGTGTGTGTGTGTGTGTGTGTGTGTCTGTGTGTGTCTGTGTTTGTGTGTGTGTGTCTGTGTGTGTGTGTGTGTGTGTGTCTGTGTTTGTGTGTGTGTGTGTGTGTGTGTGTGCGTGTGTGTGTCTGTGTCTGTGTGTGTGTGTGTGTGTGTGTGTGTGTGTGTGTGTGTGTGTGTGTGTGTGTGTGTGTGGGTGTGTGTGTGTCTGTGTCTATTGTACTTTACAGAATTTCTTTGCATTCACAGGTGATGTAGGTGCGTTACCCTCCTGCGGTCCATCTGATGTTAGTGTCCCCACAGATACTAGCGGTCATGAACATATGCATGAGGTACAGGCAGGGTTGTCAGGGGCTGAATCTGTGCCAATGGTTACCATCCCAGCTATGTCCCCCTCTTCCCCACACACAGTTCTGCTACCAACACATACCGCATCACCAGTGGCCATAGAGGAAGGACAGTCAGCGTCTGTTAGTGTGGAACAGGAACATGTGGTGGCCACAGAAGGTGTGTCTACACACCATGGTGTTAGTGTAATGACTGCAGATGTGCCACACAGGCATGTGGCCGGTGCTGCTCATAGGAGGACCTCTGGCAGACATGCACCTGCAGGACAGAGTGCAGCAGCTGGTATCACCAGACGCATGTTCCAGACTGTAATGGCGGCACAGGCACGTGCTGAACGGCAGAACATAGAAGGGCAGAGGCTGCAGAGGGCTGCTATCCATACCCTAAATGACAACATCCAGGCATTGGCAAATGCTCAACAGCAGATTGCCGATGTTCTGGATAGGAGATTAGGTGAAATGGTCGGAATCCTTGGCCGAGGCATGGCAATCCGAAGGGTGGGAGCTGTCTGTGCTGGAACATCTGGTAGGAGTGAGGCATAGGCCACATGGACATAGGCCAGCAACACCACCTAGTGTAGGTCGACGTGAGCATGCCACCTCACATGCCCACTCCCATAGTGCTGGTAGCAGTAGCAGTGCAGCTGGTGCTGCGGTGTCAACACCAGGACACAGCAGGCCACGTGGACATGGCCCTGGACGTTCTCAGTGGGGACACGGTTGCAGCGGACATGTGTTGTCGGACAGTAGCCACTCTGTACCTTCACCTAGTAGTGCCCTTGCAACCCCAGGCAGGCACAGGTCACGTGGTCGTGGATGGACACAGTGAGCTGTACAACCTGCTCTGTACAATCTGGGGCTGTCAATTATACCCCGTGTAGGCCTCACAAATGGCAGAACTGTGTACACACATACACGCACACAGCAAACACAACTGTAGGGCTCCACAACATCCACATGCATTCTGAACAGACATGTCCAATCAACTCACCAGCCCTTACACACACACATGATGTTATCCATTGGTGCAGCCTATGCCCCTGGGAAACATATCACCCTATGCATATGACGAAGCCTGTGCCGCATCCCTGTCATCCACACCATCAGTGCAGGGTTATGCACAAATATTCTGATGCACAGGGTGAACAGAATAGTGAGAGGTGTATGTAATATTACCTGTGTATGCATAGTGAGGGATGTGTATGTTGCAGTGGTCATGTGTGAATACTGAGAGATGTGTATGTGACATAGGTTGTGTACTGTCGGCATGCACCGGTCATACCATGTAGTGCAGGTGCAGCATGCATTGTGATGTTTTCACGGTATCTGTCTTAGTTATATCTGTAGCACCATGTTGTTTGTGATACCCTGGTTCCCTCCTATGGTGTACTTGCATGTGCCTATAGGTGGCAGTGGTTGCAGTCCCCCACGTGTAACTGTGGATTACTCACAGTCACGTCTGGCAATATCAGCATGCTACATGTACCCTCAACCTGACTGTTGGAAACACCAACATGACACAGATGTCCGCACATATACTGCACCTGACGCATGTAGTAAGTGCCACAGGCTACACTGGACAGAGATGTGACATACATAGCAGGACACATTACAGGTATGGTGACATGGTGCAGGGGTTGTACACAGCGGTCTGGCCAATGATGACGTGAGGTGTCACTTGGTAGCTGGAGGCCACACTGTGCAGCAGTAGGACCCTGTAACAGTACGGGAACATGGCCACATTCACGGGGTGTACACCACTATAACACACACCCCATAGTGTGCAGGTGGGGACCCTTGCCTATGTGGTCATCACCCTCACAGTACTATGCACCCACACGATGTGTCACAGAGAAGGAACATGCACAGGTAGCCAGTATGGCTGGGACCTATGGCATCAACAGGGTAGTGCACTGCATCACCATTACGTGTTAGTCACCACATGGGGTTAGTGATCATTTCTCACCGTATATTAGCATACACCCTCACACCAAGCACCAGACATACATACAGACACACACACACACTGTGGTGACCACACATGTGTATACGGACAGCCAAAGTGTGTGATGCACCACACCGGCCGACGTCATGCCTCCCACACTGATGTATGTACAGATCTCTACAATGGTGTACAGGGATGTGTAACAACTGGGACATATTCCCCGCGATATGTGGCATCTCTGGTCACACATTCGGACACACATGGCAGTGCTGGGAATGATACACCTGCCATATGATGACACGTTTGATAGACATGCAGCGGTATTGATTGCATTATGTGTACCACTGCTATATCTGGCAAATGTGCTGCTATATGCACACAGGAGGTTGTAGGTGTTACAGGTGCCATGTGACATGTAGTTGGTAACACCTGACCGCTGTGTATGCATTATGTCAGCACCATCACGTAACAGCGATATAGCGTACTGTTTGCACATGGCATGATAGGATGGTGTGCGACACAACTGTGAGCCACCCCCTGCACACATACATCTACACAGGTGCTGTTTGTATGTCACCGTATACAGGTGTCAATGATGGGTCTGCATTGCGACTGCATGTCGTAGGTAGGTGCAACTATGTTACGGCCATCAGCCACTGCACATGCATGGTTGCTGCATGCACGGTACAGATGTCACATGTGTCTCCTGTTGCCATGTTTGTATGCATTGCTATTGTTGGACATGTGTGTTGACATACATAACACATGGACTGTGGTATGATATCATGGGTGTGACAGGCGACCAGTACAAGGGTATGTGTCCCGGTCAACATTGCTACTCCCTGTAGTGTGAGCATTTAACAGACATCGGCCCACCTTCCATTCACGTGTGTAGCATTGATTAGACCACTGTTATGCACGAGGTACATCAAAGGCTATGTATGTACGTGTTGTGTGTGCAGTCCATGCACACATCCACACAATCACATGTATGACATATCCAGATGTGTGTTCATTGGTATACAGCAACAGTCAGGTGTCACAGCTGTGTAAGGGCTGTGGTATGTCTTGAGCCGACCTGTTCATATATACTGGTATCATTGCAATGCATAACACCTGTTGGATCCCTGTTGGTACATGTGTACTCTGCACAGCTGGTGTACACCTCTGTACAGCCCAGTGGTCATGTGTCACATGGTGTTGTGGTATTGTAAGGCTGTGTAGTGCTGCACCGACGACATGGTGCTGACTTGACAGCTACAGTGTACACTGCAGTGTGTACGTGTGTGACCTACACCTGTGACAGCTGTGATGGCAGCTGTGTGTGTACAGGTCACTGCATGTGTGACCGCCCTGTGCGTGAGGACAGTTATACCTTACTGTGCCCTTCTGTACTGTGCCCTTCTGTGTGTACACTACATCTGCATGCATGACAGTCCTTTGCAACAGCTAAGTGTGTGAGCATGCCCAGTATGCTGTTGTGTAGATGGACACACAGTACAGTCCATGTACACAGTTGTGTAGATGGACACACGGTACAGTCCAATCTGAGACCTTCCATGTTTACACTCTATCTGCATGCAAGATGGCCCTTTGCAACAGCTAAGTGTGTGAGCATGCCCAGTATGCTGTTGTGTAGATGGACACACAGTACAGTTCATGTATGCAGTTGTGTAGATGGACACACGGTACATTCCACACTGTGCCATTCCATGATTAGACTCCGTGTGCATGCAAGATGGCCCTTTGCAACTGCTAAGTGGGTGAGCATGCCCAGTACGCCGTTGTGTAGATGGACACACAGTACATTCCAAACAGATGTGTGATACTAAGCGTGTGGGCATGGCCATTGACATCCTGTATAGCCATGGTGGTCATCCAGGCAACAGATGTCCATTTTTAATGTCATGATGGATGTCTACATTGAACACACTGGTTGCTGTCTCGAAGGGTGTACTGTCTGTGGTGCATCCCGTATCTATTTAGTGTTGTAGTGCTCCGTAGATATTTAGTTGCCCCGATGACAGCACTGCCGTGTGTTTGTCTATGTCTACCTTGGGACAGTAATATGCTTTCAGACTGCTCACTCTCTAAACATTCCCTATCGGCATCTTTGCCTGTGCGGATGATGTCACCCACCTACAAATATGCCTCTGGGAGTGCTGTGTTCAGTAATCTCGGTAGCGCATTTTGTAAATGCGTAATGCTATAGTGTGATAAGGTAGTTAGGTGTATGCTCAACTCCCAGTCCTGCCAAGTGTGTGTGTGTGTGTGTGTGTGTGTGTGTGTGTGTGTGTGTGTGTGTGTGCGTGTGTGTGTGTGTGTGTGTGTGTGTGTGTGTGTGTGTGTGTGTGTGTTTCCAGCTGCCTGGGGACACAGTAATGCTTTTAGATGCCTCACAACACATACATTCCCTATTGGCGTCTTTGCCTTTGTGGATGATGTCACCCACCTAGAAGTATGCCTCTGGGAGTGCTGTGTTCAGTAATCTCGGTAGCGCATTCTGTAAATGCGTAATTCTGTAGTGTGATAAGGTAGTTAAGTGTATGTTCAATTCCCGGCCCTGCCAAGTGTGTGTGTGTGTGTGTTTCCAGCTGCCTGGGGACACAGTAATGTTTTTAGATGCCTCACAACACATACATTCCCTATCAGCGTCTTTGCCTTTGTGGATGATGTCACCCACCTAGAAGTATGCCTCTGGGAGTGCTGTGTTCAGTAATCTAGGTAGTGCATTCTGTAAATGTGTAATGCTGTAGTGTGATAAGGTAGTTAGGTGTATGTTCAACTCCCGGCCCTGCCAAGTGTGTGTGTGTGTGTGTGTGTGTGTGTGTGTGTGTGTGTGTGTGTGTGTGTGTGTGTGTGTGTGTGTGTGTGTGTGTGTGTGTGTGTGTGTTTCCAGCTGCCTGGGGACACAGTAATGCTTTTAGATGCCTCACAACACATACATTCCCTATCGGCGTCTTTGCCTTTGCGGATGATGTCACCCACCTAGAAGTATGCCTCTGGGAGTGCTGTGTCAGTAATGTCAGTAGCGCGTTCTGTAAATGCGTCATGCTGTAGTGTGATAGGGTAGTTAGGTGTAAGTTTGATTCCCAGGTCTGCCAAGTGTGTGTGTGTGTGTGTGTGTGTGTGTGTGTGTGTGTGTGTGTGTGTGTGTGCTCCCGTCCACCTGGGGACTCAGGTTATGCTGTTAGACGCTTCGCACCACAGATATATCCTGCTGATGTCTTTGCCTTTGGGATGTTGACACACACCTAAAAGAATGCCTGTGGGTCTGCTGTGTTTAGTAATCTGGGTAGCGCGTTCTGTAAATGCGTCATGCTGTAGTGTGATAGGGTAGTTAGGTGTAAGTTCGATTCCCAGCCCTGCCAAGTGTGTGTGTGTGTGTGTGTGTGTGTGTGTGTGTGTGTGTGTGTGTGTGTGTGTGTGTGTGTGTGTGTGTGTGTGTGTGTGTGCATGCTCCCGTCCGCCTGGGGACTCAGGTTATGCTTTTAGATGCTTCACACCACAGATATATCCTGCTGTGTTCAGTAATCTCGGTAGCGCATTCTGTAAATGCGTAATTCTGTAGTGTGATAAGGTAGTTAAGTGTATGTTCAATTCCCGGCCCTGCCAAGTGTGTGTGTGTGTGTGTTTCCAGCTGCCTGGGGACACAGTAATGTTTTTAGATGCCTCACAACACATACATTCCCTATCGGCGTCTTTGCCTTTGCGGATGATGTCACCCACCTAGAAGTATGCCTCTGGGAGTGCTGTGTTCAGTAATGTCGGTAGCGTGTTCTGTAAATGCGTCATG
The DNA here is from genome assembly GCF_019279795.1 of Protopterus annectens. Lineage (NCBI taxonomy): Eukaryota > Metazoa > Chordata > Ceratodontiformes > Protopteridae > Protopterus > Protopterus annectens. The sequence continues at coordinate 1,954,397,107 of NC_056737.1, forward strand.
CTGTAGTGTGATAGGGTAGTTAGGTGTAAGTTTGATTCCCAGGTCTGCCAAGTGTGTGTGTGTGTGTGTGTGTTTGTGTGTGTGTGTGTGTGTGTGTGGGTGTGCATGCTCCCGTCCACTTAGGGACTCAGGCTATGCTTTTAGATGCTTTGTACCACAGATATATCCTGCTGACATCTTTGCCTTTGGGATGTTGACACGCACCTAGAAGAATGCCTGTGGGTCTGCTGTGTTTAGTAATCTTGGCAGTGCATTCTGTAAATGCGTCATGCTGTAGTGTGATAGGGTAGTTAGGTGTAAGTTCGATTCCCAGCCCTGCCAAGTGTGTGTGTGTGTGTGTGTGTGTGTGTGTGTGTGTGTGTGTGTGTGTGTGTGTGTGTGGGTGTGCATGCTCCCGTCCGCCTGGGGACTCAGGTTATGCTTTTAGATGCTTCGCACCACAGATATATCCTGCTGACATCTTTGCCTTTGGGATGTTGACACGCACCTAGAAGAATGCCTGTGGGTCTGCTGTGTTTAGTAATCTTGGTAGTGCATTCTGTAAATGCGTCATGCTGTAGTGTGATAGGGTAGTTAGGTGTAAGTTCGATTCCCAGCCCTGCCAAGTGTGTGTGTGTGTGTGTGTGTTTGTGTGTGTGTGTGCATGCTCCCGTTCACCTGGGGACTCAGGTTATGCTTTTAGATGCTTCGCACCACAGATATATCCTGCTGACGTCTTTGCCTTTGCAGATGTTGACACGCACCTAGAAGAATGCCTGTGTGTCTGCTGTGGTTAGTAATCTCGGTAACGCGTTCTGTAAATGTGTCATGCTGTAGTGTGATAGGGTAGTTAGGTGTAAGTTCAATTCCCAGGCCTGCCAAGTGTGTGTGTGTGTGTGTGTGTGTGTGTGTGTGTGTGTGTGTGTGTGTGTGTGTGTGTGTGTGTGTGTGTGTGTGTGTGTGTGTGTGTGTGTGTGCATGCTCCCGTCCGCCTGGGGACTCAGGTTATGCTTTTAGACGCTTCGCACCACAGATATATCCTGCTGATGTCTTTGCGGATGTTGACATGCACCTAGAAGAATGCCTGTGGGTCTGCTGTGTTTAGTAATCTCGGTAGCGCGTTCTGTAAATGCGTCATGCTGTAGTGTGATAGCGTAGTTATGTGTAAGTTTGATTACCAGCCCTGACAAGTGTGTGTGTGTGTGTTTCCAGCTGCATGACAACAGTACATTGCTTTTACAGTATTCACTCACCATAACATCTGTGCGGCGTCTTTGCCTTTGATGCCGCTGTCTACAGGCTAGACGTATGCCTGTGTGATTTCCGTGATCTACTACTCATGGTTGCACGTTCTGTCTCTGCGTAATGCTGTTGTGTGGTACAGTGGTTACGTTCGTGTTCTGCACACAACCCTGCCACGTGTGTGTGTGTGTGTGTGTGTGTGTGTGTGTGTGTGTGTGTGTGTGTGTGTGTGTGTCTGTGTGTGCATGTCTGTATCTCTCTCTCTCTCTATATATATATATATATATATATATTTTTTTTTTTCTGCCCATAACTCTGCTCTTGCATGGACAGATGACTGTTTCATGTATCGCATATTTGCATAGCTTTCACATACCAATGGAGTATGTTGCAAATCCCAACATTGTCCATGCAATGTCCCTGTTACGGGAGGTGTTACACGCCCTTACAGGCATTTGCTGTATATCTTGGCAGACATCTATCCTTGCTGTACTCTCACTGTACTCGTACACGCCGGAGGCTTCATGTATCATGGCCTAGTTTTGCTGTGTGTATGTCTATTTGTGCTGTGTGCATGGCTGTGGGTGTGTCCCACTATCATCATTTGTAAAGGTGACAGCCCTATAGGTACTTCATGTAGACTGCTGTGTCATTTGACATGTCAACACATACCTGCGGACAGTACTGAACGTCCTACTGCAGTGCTTTTCATACCTTCTGCGTTATCTTGCAGTCGATAATGCTGTTTCCTCACACATGTATCTGTTTCTGATCATACCACTCCACCTCCTAGAGCAAACATCTGGACAAAGCCTTAACTGATAGTGGGACACATAGGGGCAGTATTGACATGTTGCTCTTACAAACGTAGATTGTTGACACAATAATAGGTTTTGCATTAGTATGACTTTTCTGATGGATTTGGTGTCTTAAACTCACATGTTTGTCATTATTTCATGACTTCAGTTATCAGGAATTTGCCAGAATGGTACTGATGTTACGTGGAACACACCAAACATATGAGGCAGAACTCTGCACATTCTGCGTAAATCTGTACAGTTGCGGAGTATGTGTCTGATACAAGATATCAACTTTCTGACACCAATACACACACTGTATGGCAGCATCACAGGCCACATGCCATAACATTTATATTGCAGGACACACCCACCCAGAGGGTTGTATTCCTCACACAGGCCAACAGCTGCTTATCCACACTAATTAGTCTATCATGTACCGTATGTGTACGCCTGTATTTGCGCTTTCCGTCAGTGGCAGAGCTCACGTACGAGTATGGGGGACTGGACATTGTAACGGTGACACTGCATGACACCCTGAGGGACCCATTTCTTTTGAGTCTATTAACCTTCCACATTGACTTTCACAGGGCATACGTTGTCATTCACATTTGTCGGAGTACATGCGTATGACTTGTACATGTTTTGTCATTTGTCCTGATGTCTTTCTTCTCACCTGTCCACCTAGTATCACTAGTTCTGTACATGTATTTTGGACAGGTTACCTTCATACCCCTAAACTGTACACATTATGGGTAAACACCCTGATGTTTGACCTTTGCCCTTGTTACATTTGTCATAGTAATGTGCCTTTCTGGTAAATTGCTGGCAAGGCATTACGAACTGTGTGGTTAGATAATAGTGACTGACATTTCTATTACATGATTAGTAACACTCATAACATTCATATTCCTGGCTACGCCAGTATTCTATCAACGTTCTGACTTTGTCTGGGGTATATCTAATATAGTCCCTATTTGTATTTCATGTACTATGCCTTAGTGCAGCTGTCTTATTCTGACAGTTTGCCAGTTATGGTTACTATCTTGGTCGTACGCATGTCCATCCATGATAATCGCCTACATGACACTGATATAGGGCCCTATATATTCCCACAATGGTTTACGCAATATCCAGTGGATGGTTTGCCCTATTATTGAGAATATAGGCGTGTGCTATACCCACATCACTCCCATGGGGCGGGCCTACTAAATCTCTGCCAAACAACACCTAGGCCCATTTCTACATACCCATGATTCCCATACCTGACACCCCTCCACAGTACCCATTACACATGTTTAATGTGAGCGGTACTGAAGTGTGGAGACACTTATATGCACTCCCCACTCTCCGGATATCAGTTTGTACGTCATACATTCTATCGACACATGTGTCATTACCCTTGCACCTGCTACTGTTACATGTACAGCTATATTGTATTTGCTGAGGTCACTTATTTTGCATCAATGACGGTTGACACTACGTATGGATCAATTTTTGGGGTCCTGAAATGGACACCTATATGCATGTTTAAAGTGTAGAACTTGCTGGACTGTCACTTTCTGGCCAATGGTTTGGAAGGCAGCGGTTTATTCACCTTTCCTGCATGTCTGTTTGTCTACCCATATTAGCTATGCCGTGGCCTATTTATGTACATATGTCATATCTATGGGACATATGTTTGTTGTGTATACATATATACATGTACAGTCCTCATTTCATGAATTGCTTTGGTTTACGTCTGTGGATTATGTGTATACACATATATCTATATCCATACCATACCTTTCCACTGTACAGATTGTCGCAGAGTGTACAGCTGGTTGCCTCTTTATCTTCGGTGTGTTTTTCATAAACTTGTGTCTATCTGGCAATGTAGTGGCATTTCATTTAAGACTTACATTGGGAAATACTGGCAAGCAGTTCAGGTTATGACTGCATACCCTTCAGAGAATCCATGCTACTGACACACCCATTATTCTATCCACTTTCTATGTTTGTTCTGGAACATATCTGGGGTTTGTCCCTATTTGTACCGGTAGTTTGGATACCTTTGTCCGGTTTCATACTTTATGGGGTTAACAGGTTTGAGCCATGTATATCTAACGTGGGGGAAACAGCATTCAATTACTATGCTGTGAGCGGATCACACACGCACAGGCGCACTTGCATTTCCTTATTGTGGGTTACGCACAGGCGCACATGCATATCCTTATTGTGGGTTACATATGTTTACTAAGTCTTTGTGCTTACATGGGCTTTATTACTTGTGACAGTACCAGTAAAATATCTGTAATCCGGTTAACGGACATATGCGAAACACACGTTCACCTTTACATATTTAAATGTCTGTACAGCACAGACGCATTCATTACACTTTAACATTATATGTGCTGTAGTTGTAGTTAAACCGGGACTGCATTCACGTTGGCCGGATGCTGTAACCACTATACTTTTGGTGTTCTGACTCATTTATATGCATACCCACTTTAACATATGCCTCACCGCTTCACTTACGACACAGGCATCCATTCTCCTGCTGGGAAAAATGCGGCACTACATATTACACATTCCCTATTCCCTACTGCTCTGGACCCAAGCTGCATGTTTAATCACTACAGGGATATTCAGAACCCCAAGGCTTATAGTCCTGACACATATAAGTCTTTAATTGTCAAGGTGTTCATGTGGTGATCTGGGTTTAGGCTTGTCCGCCTGGTGAACGGAACTGCCCTGACCGTGTTCAAATGTCAGACAAAGCACATGGACAGAGTTTGTCCATTTTAAACATTTTATCTGTGTTTACAGACACAGGTGTTTGGGCACCTGTCAGCAGCTTATAATGTTGGCAATACATAATATGGGTGGGGGTGGTTACAATACATAATCCACGGTGAGTGTTGTTCCCATTCACATTTGACTATTTCCTGTATTCATTCATATGAGGATTATTATTTTGGACATGAATTAACTATGAATTAACTACAGGTATGCAGTAGTACAGTAAACATATGTGAAGGTTTGTTACAGTAAAAATGTACGGACCTCTGTAATACTCGGGGACTACCCCACATCCTTCACAACATTTCATGCTAATGTACATACTATTATTCTGTGAACATTCAAAGTTTGTGAGAGCAGTATTTACATCTGTCCCTATTTGTCCACCCATCATTTTAGGCTTTGTCCAGATTTTGTTGCTGTAATAGGTTGAGAGGTGGTGTCAGTATGTGATTGAGTTGAATATATACTGTCGATAATTCAGTGGGGAGTAGGGTTACCACCTGTTCCTCTTTGCGAGGGGAAGTCCCACTTTGGACAGTTGTGTCCTGCAATGAAACCTAAGACATGGCAAATGTCCTGTGATTTTAAGACAAAAGTATATTTCTTATTTTCTTTAATAGTTGCATGATACAGGTATTTTGTATCTGAAACACGTAACTATTATTTGGGATAGCATAAGCAATTCAAATGCTATGAAATAAGCTTTTATCTTGGCAAACAAGTGTAATTCTGTCCTTTGCACTGGCTGGGGGTATGTTTTATCCTGCAAATTCTCACATTTCTACAAAAGATGTCCCACCTTGGGCATCTGAACAGGTGGCAACCCTAGTGGGGAGACCTGCATGGTGGACAGGTGTTCCATCCTGCATTGTATGTTTTGCATGTCTGTCTAGAAACTGAACAGTACCGTGACTACACATACATGTTTTGTCCAGATGTGTACAGTACTAGACACCGTGGCGTGTAAACAACTCTGATGTTTCAACAGATTACTTATCCCACGCGGGATGTACACACATTTTGCCAAAACATGAACGCGCGGGCATTTGGATTTACGTAACTGTGATGGGATGTTTACAAATGTGGGATACATATTTGCAATCCTGACACTGCCTAGGATGATACTTCCTACTACATATGGGGAATACTCACTATGTGTAGGTGTACAGCTGCGCAAGGCTGGTAGCTGGATTAGGTGGACATTCGGACATGGGTGTGGGTTATGTGCTATACAGGGGATGTTGCATATTGCATTTGCATGCATGGGTTCTGCATTTGGATGTCCCGGTTCCGCATATAGCATCCTATGTATATGTGCTGGTTACGTTCCTGTTCATGTGTAGAGCACATTTTAATATTCATATGTTTGTGTGAGTTTGGTATACAATATGGACTGTCAGGTTTCTTTATGGTTGTTATATGGCCACAACTGCCCAGCTGTGTACTATCACTACCACTGTGAGACTGCTGGTGACCCTGCCCATGGGGCTAGATGTGTGTATTGGCGGCGCGCTGACATGATGCGCTTCACTTCCACTGGGTATAACTACTTACAGTGCAGTACATTACGGACACACGATTTAAATATAATTTGTTCCATGGATGGAAACTCATATTATGTTGCGTGCATTTCTGTTTGGTTCTCAATTTTATGTGGCCGGGAACTGTCTTGCATGCTTTGCATACGTTTCATTATCCACGGACACTGATAGGTGCTATTACTATTGCAGGCAGACTATAATATTCAGCAGTTTAGGTTGCTCATCGACAGCCGACATTGACACGCCTCCGGGCGCAGCTTAGTAATGCCCCATGCACTCGCGCACATGTCCTATGCATGTGGATGTGGTGGCAGCGCACCTTCATTAATATGCATATGGCGCTACTACACCATATATATGCCACACGGCCGGCGCAAGCCTTACGCCGGCCTTGCGCCAAGCTTCATGAATCCGGGGGTTAATCTAAACCTTCTAATTTCTAGCTCTCTAAAAGAAAACACAAGTCTAAGATAACTTACATAAGACAACAGGCAGAGTGCTGATGAATTGGATATCAAGACAAAAATACTTCATAATCTCTGGTTCTCACTGTTTAAATTGAAACTCAAGTTCTGCTAAACATTACATAATCTTTTACACTTTCCTGGTGTTCTCAGGCTGACAGAAACTGCATTTACATTATTTTACACTTAGAGCAATAAAGGACATTCCATATGAAAATTCTGGTCATTAACTTTAGCCTTAAAACAATAGGCAGGAAGCCTTCATCTAGCTGCACTGGAGCTGACTTGTAAAACATCAAAGGCAGTGATGAAATAATTTTAATTTCAGAGGTTCTGGTCATTAACTTTAGCCTTAAAACAATAGGCAGGAAGCCTTCATCTAGCCGCACTGGAGCTGACTTGTAAAACATCAAAGGCAGTGATGAAATAATTTTAATTTCAGAGGTTCTGGTCATTAACTTTAGCCTTAAAACAATAGGCAGAAAGCCTTCATCTAGCCGCACTGGAGCTGACTTGTAAAACATCAAAGGCAGTGATGAAATAATTTTAATTTTAGAGGTCCAACAAGAAATGCTTGACTTAGCTTTCTTTACAACAGATGGCAATGTTGTCACAGTGTTTTAAGTTCAACATTCATATTTACAAATGATAGAATTATCTGCACAATTATACCTGGCTAGGCTGGCAGCCTTCACCTTTCTCTACCAGTCATCACAGACCCATTATAGAGTACACTGCCCCTTTTGGAATGTACCTCATAAGACATCTGTAGCAGCTGGAAAGGCCACAGAACTATCTCACAAAGAGGATTACTGGCTTCAAACAGATGTCCTACACTGACCATCTCAAAAAACTCCAGGTTTACACCATACCATATCACCTACTCCGAGGTGATCTCTGCCTAACATATAAAGCTATGTGAAACCCAGAGCTGTTGAACATGCTACACCTAAAGAAATCCCAATCCCTCCAAGCTACATGCTCTAGGGACCTAAACCTTGTCACCACAATAAACAGGACATGCTAGAGGGATAGAGTCCTGTTCCAGAGACTTTCCATACTCTGGAACAAGCTACCCATTTATGTCAAGCAAAGTCCCTCATTAGCACTCTTCAAGAAAAATCTTGATGAGTGGATGGGAAATAAGAAATACACCCTGGGGAACACTTCTTTGGCTCTGCTCAACAGGGGTACAGGAAATTAACTTTCTTGGGTGGCATAAGCCAGGGAACCTTGTTGGCTTGGCTTACTTAGGTCCTTAGGCCGATAGCCTAGTACCTACCTATGAACCTATGAATCTATGACTGAGCAACAGGTTTATAAAATCATGTCTTCAAGCAGAGGTGTTGATTGCAATTTTGGGGCCAAGAGCCATTCCACAATCTGGTGCCTACTTAACTTTAAGTTGAGGAACAATATATATATATATATATATATATATATATATATATATATATATTCCAAGTCTAGCTGTCTCAAACTTCTGTATCTATGCTCTATTCCTCAACTCTACTCTGTTAAAAATCACCCTTCTTAAGCCACGTCCATTCCATTTCACTTCACTACACTCCTCAACTCAGATTTAGGAGAAAAAAGTATTGAGATTCATTTAAATCTTTAACAAACAAATGAAAGTAATTAGATTAATTTTATTCATAAGAACTCAACTATACTTTCCTGAAAATTTGGCAAAGATCTGTTTAAGGAGGATTATGATGCTACACTTTATTCATAAGCATGCACATTCTTTTTGTAGTGGTAGTCTGCCATGTTACATGGGTTCCACTTCATGTGGATATATCATTTCTTTTTACGGTGGGTAATGCAGCCATTGCACACAATATATTTATATTTGCTTATCATTGCACGCATTAAATGTCAAATTCTTGTATATTTGTCCAGAAAAGGATCATTTTCATCAGTAGAATCACCATGGGCAAACCTTCTTGTACTGTTGCAGGTAGGAAATTGGAGAATTTGGAGATGAAGTATTGATAATATTTGCATCCATAAAAGTATAATAGCAGGCTTCAAATAACTTTGCAATCAAGTATTATATTGTTTTTCCATGAAAATTTCAATGAGAATTCTCAAATGTAAGTTCAGACATTTACAGGCATTTGACAATGGCAGTCTTGAATTTTGTATCACTCTCAATTTCCATTAGTGATAGGGATTTGTGTTCTGTTCACTGTGAGCAATACACCTCATTATGCATTTACTGGTACTATTTTATCATTATGTCAGTATTAAAAATCATGTACTTTTCTCTTGGAAAAAAAGTGATGAATTTTCTGGATTTTGTACTACCTTCCCCTCACTACACAAATGTATTCATTTGCAGTGAGGATACATAGTTTTTGATGTGTTTTTATAACTGAAATCATGAACTGAAAGTATTCTGCAGTAGAGTTCATTTTTCTCTCAGGAGCAAGTTAGAAATGTTCCATGGTGCAGTGGTGCAGCAGTTGCATTGTCACCTCAGAGCAAGAGGTTCTCCAGTTTGATTCTCAGCTGAGATACCTAGTGTGCAGAGTCTGCATGTCCTCCCTGCATTTGTGTGTGTTTTCTCTGGGTACTCTAGTTTCATCCCCCATCACAAAGACATGTGTCTGGAGCGTTTCTCCCTGGGTCTCTGCTGAAAACTGACTCCATTCCAAGTTGAAAATTGGCTCCATTCCAAGTCAGACTTTCCTGGTAAACAAATGTTAAATAAATAAAATGCTTCAATATTTTCATATTGACCCTGTATTTCTAGGTACCACCAGCATACCTATGTAACCATGTTCCTGTTCTGTTTATCATTTAGATCATAGTGAACATCTACGAAACCACAAGACACAGTGAAATGCCACTTGTAAAACCACAGTAAAAACACGAACTTTGCTATAAACAAGATCACGGTTCCACAAATATCATGAAACTGTCTGCTAAGATAAAAAAGCCTTTTTCCACAGTGATAATAAGAACTGGTTAAGCACTTTCATCTACAGATAGTAGACTTCCTTAGAACACTCTACAATTAAAAAAGCTGGGTTTAAATACATAAATTCCTCCAATCAGATTACATGATTAATTGTAGTCAATTGTCATTTAAAGTGCTCAGTGCAATAATAACTTATATATACATTTCTCCTAATACAACACTGCTAAAATCCAATAAAATCACTTACTTGTAAAATATGCATCTAATATAAATACTTTTCACTAATTTATTTTTGCTTCTAATACTGGTTTAATGAAAATACTTTCATTAATACCAGGATAAACAGTTGCATTTAACAATATCTGCCATTTTATCTCCTTCTCACCCAGTTTTACCTTTATATTTCCACCCCTAGGGTTTGATTTTACTTGCTCTAAAATGGCAAACTTAAAACTATCACAACTTGGGCTTCCAACTGAATGTCTATACAGTGCATTTTTTGTGTCTTTCTTACTTATGCAATAAAAGTGGTCGTAAATCAGATTTCTTAAACATCTGTCAGTTTTTCCCACATAGTAACAAGGATATCTGATGCATTTAGCCAGATATATCACATGTTAGGTCTGACAGTTACCCTTCTGAAATCTAATCTCAGTTTGATTGACATCCCACAATGTTAAGCTCCTGTCTTCCAGTATAGCAAAGCATACCCGGCCCATATTGTCCATTAAACCAGTATTAGAAGCAAAAATAAATTAGTAAAAAAGTATTTATATTAGATGCATATTTTACGAGTAAGTGATTTTATTGGATTTTAGCAGTACTGTATTAGGAGAAATGTATATATAAGTTATTACTGCACTGAGCACTTTAAATGATAATTGACTACAATTAATCATGTAATCTGATTGGAGGAATTTATGTATTTAAACCCAGCTTTTTTAATTGTAGAGTTATCTGAGGAAGTCTACTATCTGTAGATGAAAGCGCTTAACCAGTTCTTATTATCACTGTGTAATAAAGGCTTTTTTATCATAGCTAACAGTTTCATGATATTTGTGGAACCATGATCTTGTTTACAGCAAAGTTCGTGTTTTTACTGTGGTTTTACAAGTGGCATTTTGCTGTGTCTTGTGGTTTCATAGTTGTTAGTTTTACAAGACCATGGATTCCCTTGACGAGCTGCCATCCATGTTTTCACCACTCAGGAAGGATGAAATACAGAAGTTACAATCGGAAATGGCCATTGTAAAGGGAAAGCTTACTCGGCTAATCGATATGATCAAAGGCTGAGAGTGGTAAGGAAAGGCAGCAGAGTCTAATTACGTCAAGCCGTACGCAGGAAGAAGTACTGCTTTAGGTGGTTTTCCCAACGGTCAAGGTAATGGCGTGTCAAGTGTGTCTGGACCCTCTTATTGTTGTGTTGCGGAGGCATTTAGGGGCACTAGTGCCTTGGAGCATAGAATAACAGGTGGAGGCAACATTTCGGAGGACAATCACATTTCAGGAGCTATACCGAAGCGCACAGTGCCAAAAAAAACTTATTCAGTTGTTGGAAACCAACAGGTTAAAGGTACTGTAAATATTTCAGTTGACAATATCTCTCAAGCTTCAAATGTTATTTCTATCAAACAATGAGAGCTTGACACTTTTTTCAAAGCTAATTTTGACTTCCAGTTTAATGGAAACAGCAAGCGGGACACTGCTAGAGGTGCGGAATATAGTGGTACCAACAAAACTTTAAAAGAATACATTTTTGACTTTGGGAAGAAGCTGGGTATCATTAAGGGACTTCAGTTGGACAATATGTATTTAAAAAGATGTATTGAACTCAAAATTGTTCCCATGGGTATGCGCTTTTTCAAGCAACCTATGGGCATTGACTTAAATTAAACTAATATTACTGAATGTAGTCAAATGTTTGATGGATTTGGGTTCAAATTTACGGAATTCATTATAAAATGTAACAATAATAAATTAAGTAGAATGTTTTTAGAAGTTGAACATTTAAATGAGATTAAACTGAAAGATTTGTTATTTAGTGAATGGGAAAGTTTATACAATAAACAACATGTATGGGCTGAAAAGAATAGTAAAAAACAATATGATAGGAAGTGCAATAAAATGAAAAGGAATACTGAACATTATGAAAAAAAACAAGTTTATAAGTGGAATAAACAAACTAACACTGGAAGTCGCCATTTTGATAAACAAGGACAGACTAGTGGATTTAGGGCTGACACAGATTTACATAATAGGATAGGATGGAGAAATAACTAGAGTAATTTTTTAGAAGAAACAAATATGGGATGGCAAGGAGGATACAGGGAGCACAATATGGGCCTGGTATTTGTAAATCGAGACACCTCACCTTACAACAGAATGTGGCCCAACAAGAGCAACCAGAGAAGGTAGACATAGGACAGGAAATCATTCAACATAATGACGTTAAGTTTAGTTTAGGTGATTTTAATATTTTCAACTATACACATTTTAAGTTAAAAAATGAACATTTGTCACTGTTTTCAAAAGGGATGAAGTACGTCCCAAGTACTTAGGTCAACTTAGTGGACTGTATAGTGGAATTTAAACTATATTTACGGAAACTAAATTTAGTTTTATATTTTCAGAATGAAAGGGGGACTTTTACTGAATGTGAAACTAGGAAAAGAAGTGCATTCATACCCCCTATGAATAGCACCTTAGCAGCTTATGAGAAAGTAGTCATTGAAGAATTATATAAATACTTTGCAAATAACAAAAATATCAATATAAAATATAATTTGAATAAGGAAGAATATGCCACTTTGAATGAACTTTGTAATGATAATGTTCGCATTATGAAACCCGATAAAGGGGGCGGCATTGGAGCAATGACTATATGAACAATATATATGATATATTGCACAGTTCTGGTAATTATGAAACATCCTCACTTAATGAAGTAAACATTAGCTACCGTTGTATAGATTTGTTTCTAGAAGAATTTTTATTACACAAGAGAACTGATAAAATTTGTTTAAGTTTTTAAAAACTGAATTTCCCACACTAGCTATAATAGTAGGTATTCCTAAAGTCCACAAGAATGTACTTGATCCACCTTTTCGCCCCATAATTTCTGGGAGTAAATCCAAAACATTTCCGTATGGTAAGGTTATTGACAACTGGTTGAAATTAATATATAAAAGGGTAAACCATATAATTATTGACTCTTTGGACTTTTTAAGTCGATTAAAACCAGAAGTATGGAAGGAAGATATTATTTTTTTAACCATAGATGTCATAGATCTTTTTCTTGTATTCCTAAGTAAGATGGTATTATTAGGTTCAGTAATAGTTTATTTATTTATTTATTTTTATTTATTTAAATTTGTTGACCGGGAGTGTCCGACTGGACGTGGGTCCATTTTCAGCGGAGGCCCGGGGAGAAAAGCTCCACAGTAAAATAAACAGACAGTAGTTACATTGGATTACATAGCGATTAACAATTTAATAGTATTCAGAAACACACACAATTTGTTTGGGATAAAGTAGCACTTATTACAGAATTTATGGAAATAGTTTTCAGTTATAATTACATTTATTTCCAAGGAGAATATTATAAACAAACTAAGGGTGTAGCTATGGGGGCAGCTTGTGCCCCCATATACGCTAACCTTGTTCTTCTAGATTGGGAAGAGGAGTATTTATTTAAGCACGTACTGTTTTAGTATGTTAGTTGCTATGTAAGATATTTGGACGACATTTTTATTTTATGGAATGGCACTATAGAGGAGATGGACATTTTATTAATGACTTAAACATGGCTAGTGAGTTTCTTAAGTTTACCCATAGCTTTAGTAAAGTAGGAATTCCATATTTGGACACTTACATTTATTCAACCCCAGCAGGGTTTAAATCTAAGATCTACAGAAAAGATACTTTTAGTAATGCCTATCTAGATTATTCAAGTTGCCATCCCATGGGGCAGAAGTGGACCATTTTTAAAGGACAGTGCATCCATGCAGCACGTATGATGTCGGACTATCATGAAATGGTGCAGGAGTTAAAAAAACATTAGTTAGATGCTTAGAAGACAGGGCTACCCCTCTAGACTCATAAGTGATATCAGTAGTTATGTCCAGAAAGAATGGGGCAAAAAAATGTACCCTTATTAGGTGTTACAAATTTCAGCACCCCTAGTGGATTGATTATGAGTGAACCCATTAAGAATTACAAAAGAATGTGTATAGTACAGTATAATAAACATAGTAAAGACGTACAAGAAATTATAGGTAATAATTGGAATATTTTGAAAAGTGACGCTATGGTAGCAGAGAAATTAGGGGAAAAGCCATTATTTGTATTTAAGACAGGTTGGAATTTAAAAAGCAAATCTGAAGGTGGGCTTATAGTCAACAATGAGAAGGATGTGGTAGGGGGTACTAGTAAGTGTGGAAAATGTAACTAATGCTTTGCTATACTGGAAGACAGGAGATTAACATTGGGGGATGTCAATCAAACTGAGATTAGATTTAAGAAGGGTAACTGTTGGACACAACATGTGATATATCTGGCTAAATGCGTCAGATGTCCTTGTTACTATGTGGGAAAAACTGACAGATGTTTAAGAAATCTGATTTACGACCACTTTTATTGCATAAGTAAGAAAGACACAAAAATGCACTGTATAGACATTTAGTCGGATGCCCAAGTTGTGATAGTTTTAAGTTTGCCATTTTAGAGCATGTAAAATCAAACCCTGGGGTGGAAATATAAAGGCAAAACTGGGTGAGAAGGAGATAAAATGGCAGATATTGTTAAATGCAACTGTTTATTCTGGTATTAATGAAAGTATTTCCATTAAACCAGTATTAGAAGCAAAAATAAATTAGTGAAAAAGTATTTATATTAGATGCATATTTTACGAGTAAGTGATTTTATTGGATTTTAGCAGTATTGTATTAGGAGAAATGTATGTATAAGTTATTATTGCACTGAGCACTTTAAAAGACAATTGACTACAATTAATCATGTAATCTGATTGGAGGAATTTATGTATTTAAACCCAGCTTTTTTAATTGTAGAGTGTTCTAAGGAAGTCTACTATCTGTAGATGAAAGTGCTTAACCAATTCTTATTATCACTGTGGAATAAAGGCTTTTTTATCGTAGCTGACAGTTTCATGATATTTGTGGAACTATGATCTTGTTTACAGAGAAGTTCGTGTTTTTACTGTGATCATAGTGAACATATTAATTTGAGATTGGTCATGCCAACAAACTCAGTATATATCTAAATCGTATCACTGATATGCTCATATGAGACTGGAGGAAACATAATACATATTTTCAGAAAAGCACTCATTCCTATTTTGTTATGTGAGGATTGCCTAGGGAAAAAGCAAAATCAGGATGAGTTATGAGTCAGGAGTAGAGAAATCACAACAGGCATCAGGAAAAGAAGACTAAGCAAAAAGTGTGTAAAACTCTATGCACGAGCATAGCCATTGATAGTAATTTTGGGGCTTGCTGCCATCCATGGATCTGGTTACCGACTCAACTTTAAGTTGGCTTTCCTTAAGCTGGGTTGACTTTTTTCTGCAGGACCATCTCAAGTTGTTACAGACAATACCATGGTGATGTGGAAAATAAACAATAAGGAACTAGATCTTACCTCTTTTACAGAACAGCCATGTTAGCACGGTATATAGCTTTACAGCACAATCTCACTCTATAGACATCCTAAATTCCGTCACAGCAAATTTGTGTGCCAGACAAGCTCAGCAGGACAAAAGCAGATCTTCACAAATGGAAACTAGATCAAGGGGTCCTCCAATATTTGCTCTGTCTGTGGGGAGTTCTTCAGGTCGACCTCCTTGCCTCCTCTCTGAACAACCATCTGGCAAAATTCTGCTTAGGAATTCCATGAGAGTAGGCCTGTGAGACAGATACCTTTTCTTTTCCTTGGACAGGAATGTTCCTATATGCCTTTCCACCATTTTCACTGATACCCAGAGTAAATTAACAAGGAATCCCACAAGATCATTGTGGTAAATCCCTTCTGGCCCAGGCATCATTGGTTCTTCCTTCTGTTGGAATTGGTTGGGGCAATTACCACAAAAGTCCTCAAAGAATGGCTCTACACACACAAGAACAAGCATGTTTGATACATCCCAACCCCAAACAACGTCAATTGACTGCATAGATTATAGGGTCTTAATATCTTTTAGGCACCTGTTTACTGAGCCTGTGCAGTAGGTATTAATTGAGACAAGAAACCTTGCAGTACAAAACAATATATAACAAATGGAAAAGGTTTGCTAGTTGGTGTCAGCAACATAAACAGCACTCATTTGAGGCTGGTGTTTCTCTGCTGTTAAAGATGTGTGGGAGTTACTTTCCTGTGGCCTATTTTACTCCTCTGTCAAGATTCATTTGTTAGCTACTTCAGCATATCTGCCCCCTGATTCCCCATTTTCAATGAATTCTCATGTGTGAACATTTTTAAAGTGGTATGACATAACACATCTCAAAGAAAAATTGTGGTTCCTCCTTGGGTTTTTAATTTTGTGCTAGAGAAGCTAAAACTTGCTCCATTTGAACCAGGTCATCTGGATGAGTTGAGTTTCTTAACATGGAAAACAATTTTAATGCAATGCGCCAACCTCTGCAAGAAAAGTGTCTCAGCTGCAAGCTCTTATGGTGGCTCTACCTTATCTCATTTTCCATAAAAGTAGGATTTTTTTGAGAACTAATCCATCATTTATAGCTAAAGTGGTATCTGAGTTTACTTTAAGCAAAACTATTTCCCTGTTTTTTTTTTCATGAACTCAAAACTGAGGCAAAGACAAAGAATAATCCTTTCCTTAAATGTCAACAGACAACTCTGGTACTATCTTGAAAGAATAAAATCTTTCAGAACTTCCAATCAGCTGTTCATTTCTTATGAAAGTAAGAAGGGACAACCTGTGTCAAAGCATACTATTTCCAAATGGTTACCTCGGGATATTACCTTTTTGTACTCACTACACAAAAAACTATTCCAGACAGAGTCAAGGCACATTTTATCAGGCACTCAGCTTCATTTAAAGGAAAAGACTGGACTCTAGAACTATTCTAGAATTAGCAACTTGGTGATCCAGAAATACTTTTACAAAGCACTACAAGCTATATACCTTTTCCATGTCTTGGTCAGGATTTGAATGGACCATTCTCCACCAGCTACTGTAATCTTTGGCTTACACCTCCCATTTGTTCTAAGCTGTGGTAATCTATCTGTGTGGCTCAGGTACTTCAGCAGTGAAAAATTATGAAGTGTATAGTACAGCAGTGTAAGTAACTTACCATAACTGCTGATGTTCAAATGATTGATGGTGCAGTAACCACTCCTTCCCTCCATCCTCCTGTTTTTGTTGTGTTTCTTTAGCCAGAGTGTGGTCATTTGTTTTGTTTTTCAGTCTACCTCTCTCAGCTGGCGTGAATGCTCTTATGGCAAGTTCACTTACACAATTGTATTTTTGTCATTGTTAAGTGACTCAAAACATCATTTACGTCTGCATACATTCTGGCAACTGACAGACTGATATCACATCATCAGTAATAGAAAAAGTGTCCTGCTCAAATCAGGAACAATAAACGCAGTATAAAGCACAGGTATATGGGAAAGCTCCATATGTCACACTGATGACATCA
>NC_056737.1:1954417012-1954459660 GCF_019279795.1 Protopterus annectens
ATCTCAGCACTTGTTCAGAACTCATTGTAAGCACTAAATAAGTTACAAATTACTACAGCACTCAACTTTCCTCACTTGTCTAGAGGAAAACAGTTTTTGGTACTTGATAAATAAGCACCTATTCAGGCATGTCTAAAGGTCAGCTCCCGGTGTTTTCTCCTGTCTACCTGATGAATCTGGGCATCTTGAGACAATGCAGCAATTGCCTCATGTACACAGACAACCCTCTCCTCCTACCACCCAACACTACGACCTGTGAGAGATACACTTATATAGCCAAACTGGAAGCAAAGCTCTCTTTACCAAAGACAGGCATAGATAGTCAGGAGGAGAAGGTAAACACTTGCACCGCACCACACTCATCACATAGTCCCTCAAAACCTACACCACCAAAACACACACAGAGAACCACAAAACACACACCTACATTCACGGAGGCTGTCTGTACTAATCTGCCTAAACAACAGAGACCTCCAAAGCAGAAATGCAAGCAACCTCCACCCCCCAACACAACCCAAATGACACATAGTCCACATACTCAGTGTGCCACTCAACTACAGCCCATAAGGCATAACATACCCAACACTCTAGTCATAGGTGACTCTATAGTCAAGCACACTGATGTTCCACTGACCAGGCTAAACAAGGAAAAAGTTACTGTCAGCTGCCTGTCAGGTGCCAGGATCCGCCACATAATGCACACACTCAGGTTACTCCACAACAAGTACAGATATGACTCTGTCATTGTCCATGTTGGTGTGAATGACCTTAGACGTACCTCCCTGGACTTCATGAAAAGAGACATGGAGGAGCTCTCTGATCTTGTTGCCGAGGCCAGTATGACTCTAGCCCTGAGTAGCATCCTGCCCTCACCCAGAATGATACCACATTACAAGGACAAAATGATTGACTTTAACAATTGGCTAAGCTTCTGGTGTCATTCTAAGGGAATCCAGTATCTGTCTGCCTGGGATGACATGATCGACAGACCACGCTGCTTTGCCAGAGATGGCCTGCATCTGTCGCCCTTGGGATTCCGGATACTGGCAAAGGCTCTTGCCACCCCTATAGTGCCTTTTTTAGGCAAGGTTCAAATGACAAATTCACCACCGTAACAGGTACAAGCAAGCAAAATCTGAGGGTAATGCTACTCAGTGCTAGAAGTCTAAACCTCAAAATGCATTCACTCGAGGCACTCCTTAAAATGGAGAACATTGACATCTGTGCAGTGACAAAGACCTGGTTCAAAGCTCCAGAGAGCACCCCTGCATTACCAGGCTATAATTCATACCACACCTTTTGGCCACCAAACCCGGACCAAAACACTAAAGGTGGAGGCGTGTCCATATTCATTAAGGATATCCACACTTCCAAGCTAGTTGCTCAGCATAATGCATCCGAAATTATCCAAGTTCAACTAACTCTGGGCAAAACCGCAATCCAGATTGTAGATTGTTACAGACCCCCCACCATGCCCCAGGATTCCCACTCCTCTTTTCTTGATACACTGGAAAATATTAAGGTACAACCCAACACTCTAATAATGGGTGATTTCAACTACCCTACCATTAACTGGGAAAACTACTCATGTACCAACTCTTTTGCTCAATGTTTTCTGGAAATCATCAATTCCAACACTTTGGATCAACTTATCCACACCCCCACCAGAGGCAGCAATAGCCTAGATCTGGTCATCACCAACATGGGTGACCAGTGTTCCACACCACAGGTCAGCTCCTCGTTGGTCAGATCTGACCAAAAGCTAATCACCCTAGATATCCACATCCCGCTCCCACCCCCCATTAGGAAAACAACCATAAAAAAATTCTCCAAAGCCAACTTCACGCTTCTTAAGACAGAAGTGGCAAACGTCATGACACCCATGCAGATGGACAATAGAGGTACGACTGCTGAAGCCTACACAAATGCACTTTATAAGCACTTACACGAGTGCATGGTTCGTGCTATCCCTAACAGAACCAAGATGCTATCCTCCAAAAAAAAGGAAGCCAATCTGATGGTCTTCTGCCATAAACAAACTCTACAACAGGAGAAAGAAACTGTTGCAAAAAAGAGTAAAATCCCACGATTGGAGGAACTCCCTGGTCAGCCTCAGTAAGAAGCTGAGATCCCTTATAAAATCCTCCAAAGCTAGTTATGAAAACAAAATTGCCACTGATTCTAAAGACAACCACAAAGCATTCTATAGCTATGTTAAAAATCTCAATGGCAACACTCAGATCTGCTCTGAGTTACAGCACAATGACACTAAATATACAGAACCAACTGATATTGCCAACATCCTGGCAGATAGGTTCAGTGCTAACTTTACCCCACTCTCATCCCCTAAAGGGCCCATCTTTATACCGGAAGAATGCAAAGTTCCTGTAATCATGGCTGCACAGGTAAAAACTTCACTCTCCAAAGCCAAGAACACAGCATCCATGGGACCTGACAACATCCCAGGCTGCCTTCTACATGAACTACAGAATGAACTGGCACCCCACCTAAGTACCATGTTCAATTATAGATTCACCTCAGGCTTTGTGCCCATTGAATGGCACACTGTGACAGTTATCCCACTCCACAAAGGGGGGGGGCCACAACAGATCCCGGGAACTACTGCCCCATTAGCCTGACTAGCCTCGTCTGCAAGGCCATGGAACGTATCATCATGGAACTCATAAACAAAGACATTGGAGATCTCCAAACCCTGGACTCCACACAGTTTGGGTTTGAAAAAGGCAGATCATGTCTCCTAAACCTGACAGACTTCTTTGAAGTAGTCACCAAGGCCATGGATGAGGGTAAGGTGGTTCACACAGCCTATCTAGATCCCGCCAAGGCGTTCAACACCATCCCCCCACTCTGGAATTATAGATAAACTCACTAAACTAGGTATAAATCCCTATGTCACAAGATGGGTTGCCAAGAGGCTTACTGAAAGAACCCACACTGTGAAAGTAGCAGACTCCAAATCAGACTTCAGACCAGTGACAAGTGGAGAACCACAGGGTTCAGTCCTGGGTCCTCTCCTGTTTGGTATCTACTTCTCTGAAGTACAGGCTGACACAGAAGGTCTTTGGCTAACTAAATTCACAAATGACTGCAAACTAGGAGCCATAATTAAAACTCCTAATGATGTGGACATCCTACAAAAGGGCCTCAATGAGACAGATGCTTGGTGTCAAAGACATGGTCTCAAGCTCAATGCCAAAAAGTGCATTGTCATCCCCTTTGGTAAAAATTCTGTACCCATGGACTACCACATAGGCGGTAGTCTACTTAATACCGAAAGTGTGATAAAAGACCTTGGGACACAGGTGGACTGTAGTCCCTCCTTTAATAATCGCATCGCCAAAGTGGTCAGGAAATCATTCTGTGTGGCACACCTCATCACAAAAGGTTTCTCATCCAGGAAAAAAGAGGTCATTCTTCCCCTCTACTCATCACTCATTAGACCCATTATAGAGTACAACGCCCCTTTTGGTATGTACCTCACAAGACATCTACAACAACTGGAAAGGCCGCAAAAATACCTCACAAAGAGGATTGATGGCCTCAAACAGATGCCTTACGCAGACCGTCTCAAAAAACTCCAGCTTTACTCTGTCGCATATCACCTACTGAGAGGCCATCTCTGCCTAACATATAAAGCTAAGTCAAACCCAGAGCTGTTGGCATGCTCCACTTAAAGAAATCCCAATCCCTCCGAGCCACAGGCTCTAGGGACCTAAATCTTGTCACCACAATAAACAGAACATGCTGGAGGGATAGATTCCTGTCCCAAAGACTTCCCAGACTCTGGAACAGACTACCTATCTATGTCAAACAGAGCTCCTCATTAGCATTCTTCAAGAAAAATCTTGATGATTGGATGGGTAATAGGAAATTCACCCCGGGGATCACTTCTGTGGCTCTGCTTGACAGGGGCACAGGAAAATAATTTTCTTGGGTGGCAAAAGCCAGGGTACATTTTTGGCTAGGATTGTATAGGCCCTAGGGCCAATAGCCTAGTACCTACCTATGAACCTCTATATATATATCTATATATATATATATATATATATATATATATATATATATATATATATGTGTGTGTGTGTGTGTGTGTGTGCTTCAGGTTGCTGAAACTGTCTTCAGCCAATGCTGAACCAATTTTTTTTGCAAGGGGACAAGCCCTGTGCTATCCCCACCCCCACACAAACACCACCTGGAATTATATATTCCAATTCTGAGGTCATACAACAGAAGAGAAAAAGGCAACCTCCACTTTTGTCGAAGGTAGTTTCAATGAAATGGCTTTGGTTTCTTTGCATTTGCTGAAATTGCCTCAATGGACTAACATGCTCTCACCATAAACTTATATGTATTATACATGTAGGATGGTATCAATGCATGTGATTTATTTAGTAGCATGGCAAGTAATGCAGGAATTATGATTCTTCAACTGTTCATGAAGGAAAAGGCAATTAACTGCTAGATAAGCTCCAGCAGATGGCAGATAGAGTGGGAGCAGAAGTACGTGGCAGAAAATGAAGAAAAACAAGATCGCAAGAGGAAGCCAAGATCAGTAACAAAGAATGGAAGGTCAGAGAAAAAAGCAGTGCAGTTGTGTATCGAGCATATGCAGGATCCCCCACCAGTATGCTGACGAGACAGTAGAAAATAGAACAGACAGGTAGCATAACTGATGAACTGTATAACAACAATTCATACAAGTAATTGCATTCATTCTTGGACTCACTAAATCAGGCAGCATTGGAGAAGTTCAAGGTGGTAGTAACACTAAAATCTCAAAAGTAAAAAAGCATTAGTTTGAGATAGTAGGGGGAGGAAGGCCAGGTGGTTTCAACCAAATGGTGGGCTGCAGTGAACAGCATAGAGCTTCCAGCTGGATTCAGATATGTAACAGACTAAAAGGCTTATTGTACCTAAACAGAAGGTTAACAAATCACAGGCAGCTGGCACTCCAGTTATGGAACATGAAGTTTGTGTATATGTTTGATCAACTGGTTCAAGATGGGCTACATAGTATTACTGAATTTGACCAGCCAGGGGTGAAGGACCTCACAGCACTTTCATAGCCTTAGACAAGTATAACCAGCCAGGTACAGGACTATGGCATGGGAAAGCTTGGATTCTATTAGTATTTGATGGCAGTAGAACTGGCAGAGCACTTGTTGGCATATTATCTTATAATTTGGGATAGGGAAAGACAAGGATGATTGATCTATGATCAGAGATTCAGAAGGCTAATGGTGACAGATAAGACCCTCAGGTGGGGCTTGCACCATCTGGATACATGGTGGGCTATCATAATCATTACAGGAGTTCCACCCTTGTGGTTGACAAAAATAGGTACAGGGACAGACCAAAATATCAGGCACTCCATGAATCTAGGTACAGATGGGTTAATTGAACATTCACTTATATTTATGCCCTGTATGAAGGCCTACATCCAGAACTGAGATGCCTTCAGAAACATGGAACTGAAGGGCTTTTGCAACAACATGGGAAAGGATAGAAGGACACCAGTGGAAGGAGGGGAGTAGCATGCAGGACATGAGTCTCTCGATGACAACATAGACTGCAAACCTACCAGGATAATATCTGTTCCCCTGGATGACATGAGTAAGCTCATTAGTTCAGTCTGAGTACCATGGTTAACAAAGCTAGATATAGAGTCAACGTTTTGGCTATTGTGACTGTGACAGCAGTACTGGTACCTAATGACATGTAGCTAGAGGGTTAATATTATTTTGATAAGCAAATGCCAACTTGTTGTGTGGTAGTATGTGCTTCATTTGAAAAATTCAGCACAGCTTTGCACTGCATGCAGCAAAGTGTAGGTAAAGGTATAGGAGGGTGGTAAGTTATTTATGTATGTATTTGTTAAACTAGGCAAAGGTGAGAGAAGGATGAAAAAGGGAAGCTGTGTTGCTGTAACAATTGTGCAATAAGCTGAGAGTTTTACTTGCTTAGACAAATTGAATGCCTAGCCAAGGAATTGCTTTTCCTGTGATCAGGAGGTAGAAATCGATGTTCTTATTTTCTGGTTACCTGTGGGCAAACAGTAGACACTGTGGTGCACAGGTTAGCATTGCCACCTCAAAGCAAGAGGTTCACCTGTTTGATTTTTGGCTGGGATGCCTTCTGTGCGGAGTCTGCATGTCCTCCCTGTAGTCACTTGGGTTTGCTCTGGTTTCCTCCCACATCCCAAACACATGCTGCAGGTGGATTGGATACTCTAAATTGGCTCTAGTTTTGCATGTGTGTGCCTTCTGTGGAATGTTGGGCACCAGGCTAGCAACTTGACACCATAAAACTCCACTGTCAATCATTCTGTGGACTGCTATTCCACTGTAGTGACGTCTAATGGGAAAAAGCAAAAAGAAGTAGAAGAAGTGAGGAAACAACAGTCAAAAAACAACAAAATACATTTTATGTTGATGAGTGAAATGTCTATCGTGGAGATGTCATGTCACTGTTGAGATTGTTTGTTATTTTTTCCAATTAAATTTTTATTATTACTTTTTTTTCCTGCAACAGGAACAACAAACAAAGTGAAAATTGACATTCACATAAATCAGTAGAATTACAAGTGTGATTCATGCAAATTGACATTCACATAGATTGGTAAATTACATGTGTGGTTCTTATAACACTTCTATAAAAAAGCCATCTATCTATGAAAACTATATACACTATATACAAACAGTGCTACTAATATCCACAAGTAAAAGGAGCCTTAAGGTATAAACATCACTAAGTCAGACTCTTATCAAGGTCAGAAATGTGTATTAATAGAAAGGCAATTTATCAAACTTATATATGAGGCAATGATTGGCAGAAGATCACTATACATATAAGAGATCTCTGTTCACATTTCTTTTAAGCCCCAGATTTAATCTTAAAGGATGTGTTGAAATAAAAGATTCCAAAATTTCTGATAATAAGTTTATTTATATTTCTAATTATATGTTTTTGGGAAGATATGAACTTAATTGCTAAGTTTCTAAATCCATTCCAGGTAAGGTTGATACAATCCAACCAATTTTTAGTTATATAAAGTTTGATTAGTAAGCAAAGAGTGATTAAAACATGGTAGTGTAGTTCTGAAAGGCTAAGGTCTGTGATATGGAGAACTGCTAGCTCCCAAGAAAGAGTCGATTTATGGTATCCCATTTTTTGCAAACACACTTTCAATGAACATCAGAGCTCGTGTGTGTGTGTTTACAAATCCACAAGAAATGAATAAGATTGGCTTGAGGAGAGGAACAACATGGGCAGGATGTGGAGATCTTGGAATCAAATTTGTTCAAGATGGAGGGAGTATAATAGGTATTACTGCTAATCATTAACTGCATGTAGATAAGTTTTTTGAAAGGAGCAAATTTAAGTGTGGAATCAATTGTCTTGAGCTTTTGTGTTGTAGTAAGCATGCTTCCTTGTTGGTCCCAGTACTTAGAGAACAATAGTACTGACTCATATTTAATGGCAATAACCATTTTATAAGTATTTGAAAGCATACTTCTCTTACTAGATAAATTCTCAACAATATCCAGCAAGCTAGATACATCTTTATCAACAACAGGGCGTCCAGTGTTTAACCCTGATATGAGCTCTCGAATTTGGCGGAGAATGATGATATATCTATTCCCAAGGATTAGGTCTCCTCGTAGCTCTTGCGGGGTTTTATCTTTATGTTTGTAGATGTCCCATACTGTATAGTCCTTAATCAGAGCATAGTCTCTTAGGTTAAGCTGTTGATTCTAATGTTAGGGTTCATATGAATAGGTTGAATAAAATGCAGGACCTTATCAAGTTTGAGGGATTTCACGAAATCTTGAAAGATTTTTTGTCTCTGTTTCAAGATACCATTAATGTCCAGTTTTTTAATGTTTGCAGGGGTCAAGAAAGGGAAGGATTTTGGGTTAATATTATATGTTAAATTTTTGTTTCAAATTGTAACCCATGAGAGGGACCAGTCCTCTTTTTTAGGGCAGAAGTTTGAGATTGAGATAATCCTATTCCCACAAATGATCCAATAGTAAAGCTGGAAGTTCAGTAGACAAAATTGTCCTCTTTCTTTAGGATAGGTTAATTTCTGGTAGTTAATTGTGACTGATTTAGGAAACCAGATGAATTTGGCTCGCTCTCCATTAATCTTAAGAAAGAAGTTGTTAGGGATGGTGAAATTCGAGACATTAAACTGATATAGTAGTTTGGGTAGGATATTCATTCTAATAATGGCTGCTTTGGAGAGCATAGAGAGTTTCAATTGTTGCCAACAGTGAAGATCTTGTGTAATGTTCATTCATACTTTTAATAAGTTGTTTTGGTACATGAACAAGAAGTTATGTACTCACCATAACGTTCGATGTATGTGGTCCATCTCGCCACACATTCTTACCTGTGGGTTCTGAGCTGAATATCGGCTCTGACTCGGCCGATTTTACTAGCTCAAAGTCTCTCATTGGCTGGGCTAAGAGGGTATCCCATGGTGCACTGCTCCATATCCCCAGATCTAGTTTGCTGCGAAACAACATATGTACTTCATACACACCTCACATCCATGTAAACAATAACTAATCAAAGGGACTCTGCAGGTGACAACCTAACCTCCAAATCCTCCAGGCAAGGGGAAGGTGGGAGGGTAAGTAAGAATGTGAGGCGAGATGGACCACATACATCGAACGTTATGGTGAGTACATAACTTCTTGATGTTATGTGGTCCTATCTCGCCTACATTCTTACCCGTGGGACAGCGTCTCTAGCACCTACATCCTGGGTGGCTCATAGGAAAATACTCCTGAGAACTGTGGAGCCAAAGGAAGATCTGCCCCTGGAGACCACGTCCAATTTGTAATGAGAAACAAAGGTGTGAGGAGAAGCCTAAGTAGCTGCCGCACATATATTGTCCATTGACAATCTAGATTGATAGGCTGTGGATGTGGAAACCGCCTGCGTAGAATGTGCCTTGACTGGGAATGGTAAATTTTTACCTCCTGCCTGATAGATGAAAGAGATAAAACTGGCTATCCATCTAGACGGCATAACCTTGGATACTGGAGAATCCAATCTGTTTTCCGCAAAGGAGACGAGGAGTTGGTGAGACTTCCGGATATCTTTTGTCTGGTGTAGATAGAAGCGTAACTGTCTATGTACATCCAACTGGTGAAATCTAAATTCTGCCTTATTAGAGAAATGGGGGAAGAACACTGGCAGCTCAATGGACTGATTCATGTTAGACACAGAAGCCACTTTAGGAAGGAATGATGGGTTTGGTCTAAGAGAGACCCTGTCTTTGTGGAAGATCAAATATGGGGGTTTGATGGTGAGGGCTTGAATTTCTGAGACCCGCCGTGCTGAAGTGATTGCTATTAAGAATGCTGTTTTCCATGTTAAGAATTTTAAATCACAGGTAGCTGCAGGTTCAAATGGTGGTAGAGTAAGGGTTGAAGAACAAAATTGAGATCCCAGGGCATGACGGGTTCGGACACTGGGGGACGAAGCAACAGTGTACCTTTAAGGAATGCTTTGTATAGTCTGTGTGCCATAAGACTAGGTTCATTCGCTACGTGGAAATTAGATATCGCTGCCAGCTGAACTTTGATGGTGGCTGATGCGGACCCCTGATAGAACAGCGTAGACAAGAACTCCAGAACTGAATCTATTGGAGCTGTGTAAGGATCAATACCTCTAGTATGAGCCCAGATGGAGAACCTATTCCATTTGCTAGAGTAAATCTTTCTAGTGAATGGCTTATGGGAGGACGATAATGTATGGACCACTTCTGGTGAAAAGTTATGACGTCTGACTAGCGATGGAAGTGGAGTAGCCAGGCTGTCAACCGGAGTGTCCTCAGAGAGGGGTGGAACTGTCCCGACATGTGTGTCAGTAAATCTGGTAGAGGGTCCAGAATCCAAGGAGTGTCCACAATGTATGGTTGAAGAACGGGGAACCATACTTGATGAGGCCAGTGTGGGGCAATCAGAATCATTCTGCTTCCCAAGGATTGCGCTTTCTGAATAACCCTTGGGAGAAGGGGAAACAGAGGGAAAGCATAAAGCAGACCTGAGGGCCAATCGTGAACCAGAGTGTCCCTGGGTGATTCCCCCTGTGGGGGGATCAGCATGAAGTAGTTGCTGCATTTTGCATTGAGAGTGCTGGCAAAAAGGTCACAGTAAGGCTGACCCCATCTGCTGAAGATTCGCTCTGCAACCAGGTGATTCAGGGACCACTCGTAAGGCATACGAATTTCTCTGCTTAGCCTGTCCGATATTACATTGGATTTCCCCGGAATGTGCGTTGCCACCAGAAACCATTGGGAAGCTATTGCCCAATGCCACACTCGCATAGCCTCTCTGCATAGGGGGTAAGACCGGGTTCCCCCTTGCTTGTTGGGATACCACACTACTGATATGTTATCTGAGTGTATCACAATAGTTAGAGGAAGAACTTCCTGAAGTGTCTGCAATGCAAGAAGCACTCCTCTCATCTCCAGGACGTTTATATGCAAATGTATCTCGTGTTCTTGCCATGTGACTTGGACTGTCCTGCCGAGATAATGCCCCCCCCCAATCTGGAAGGCATCCTTGGTCACCGTGGCAACAGGGATGGAAGGAACGAAGGGCTTTCCTCCATTCAAATTATTGGTGCAACCACCAACGGAGGTCCTGCGTGCACCTGTCTGTGATTAAGATGGGATGAGATAGTGGGAGTCTTTGGAGAGACCATTGGACAAAGAGGAGCCATTGAAGAAGTCTCACGTGTAATCTCGCTAGAGGGACCAACATGACAGTTGCCGCCATGGTCCCTAGGAGTTGTAGAACCAGTCTTGCCTTCGCTTGTCTCAGGGGCATCAGCATATGTATTTGTCGTTGCAATACCGTGATCCTTTCTTGTGGTAAGAATGCTAGCATTTGAATGGTGTCCAGCTCTGCTACACACTCAAGCACAGAAATCACACACACAATTTACTGATCAGCAACAAGAATAGCTATTAAAATAGCTTTAGGGTCTGAACTAACAACTTTCTCAAAGAGAAATAGCAAAAAAGAATGTACTTAGTCACAGCCAAGCGACACAAGCGGCAAAGAAGATCTGGGGATATGGAGCAGTGCACCATGGGATACCCTCTTAGCCCAGCCAATGAGAGACTTTGAGCTAGTAGAATCAGCCGAGTCAGAGCCGATATTCGGCTCCGAAACTACGGGTAAGAATGTAGGTGAGATAGGACCACATAACATCAAATGTTTATGTTTGTACTGGATCCCCAAGTACTTGAAGGAATAGGTAAGTTTAAAGGAATTATCTGGGAAAAGATATTCTTTGTGGCTTAAAGGATTAGTAGGGAAAATGAGGGATTTCTTATGGTTCACTCTATAGTTAGAGACTTCCGAGAATATATCAGTAGAAGCGATTAGTTTCTTTAAATCTATACAGGAGTGTTCAAAATAAATATTTAAATCATCTGCAAATGCCGATAAAGTTATACTAGTATTTAGAAATCTGGGGACTGTGTGAAAGGTACCCTGTATAATAAGAAGAAAAAAGGGCTCTATATACAGATTAAATAAGTAGGGAGAGAGAGGACATCCTTGTCTTGTCCCATTAAATATTTTAATGAGGCTCAATAATGATTTGTTAATATAGAAGTAGGTGTATGAAATGATATATAAAATTTTTATAATAGCTATGAATTCGGCTGCAAAATTGAACTGTGGTAAAACTGTGAATAAAAAATTCCAGCTAACTCTATCAAATGCTTTATAGGTGTCTAATACTAAAGCGTATTTTGGGTTTTTATCATTCTTGGATAGATAAATCATAGAGTGTTGTCCCAGGTATGTCTATTACATGTGAAGCCAGATTGCTCATGAGATAATATGGAGGGCATAATTTTCTTAATTCCTTCAGCTAACAGCGAGGATAGGATTTTGATGTCTGTAATTGTGAAGATTGGACTTGTGTAAGTTATTTTTGGGAATAAAAATAGTTCTAGAATTGTTTAGATATCATATGTTCATAGGTAGGTACTAGGCTGTCGGCTCAAGGGCCTAAGTAAGCCTAGCCAACAAGGTTCCTTAGCTTATGGCCTCAATAAATTTAATTTCCTGTGCCCCCGTCGAGCAGACCCACAGAAGTGATCCCTGGGGTGTATTTCCTATTTTCCATCCACTCATCAAGTTTTTTTTTGAACAGTGCTAATAAGGAACTTTGATTGACATAGATGAGTAGCTTGTTTCAGGGTATAGAAAGTCTCTGGGACAGTAATCTATCCCTCCAGCATGTCCTGTTTATTGTGGTGACAAGGTTTAGGTCCCTAGAGTTTGTAGCTTGGAGGGACTGGAATTTCTTTAGGTGTAGCATGTCCAACAGCTCTGGGTTTAATGTAGATTTATATGTTAGGCAGAGATCTCCTCAGAGTAGGCGATATGCTACAGAGTAAAGCTTGAGTTTTTTGAGATGGTCAGTGTAGGGCATCTGTTAGATGCCAGTAATTCTCTTTGTGAGGTACTTCTGTGGCCTTTCCAGCTGCTGCAGATATCTTGTGAGGTACATTCCAAAAGGGGCATTGTACTCTACAATGGGTCTAATGAGTGCCTAGTAGGCCTAGTAGGGGGGAACAATGACCTCTTTTTTCCTGGATGAGAACCCTTTTGTGATGAGGTGTGCCACATAGAAGGACTACTGTGGCGATGTGATTATCAAAGGAGAGACTACTGTCCTCATTGGTCCCAAGGTCTCTTATCACACATTTGGCATTAAGTAGACTGCCATTTATGTGGTAGATCATGGGTACAGAGTTTTTACCAAAGGGAAGGACAATGCACTTTTTGACATTGAGCTTGAGGCCATGCCTTTGACACCAGGCATCTGTCTCAGTGAGGCCCTTCTGTAGGATGTCCACATCATTTGGGGACTCGACTATGGCTCCTAGTTTGCAGTCATCTGTGAACTTTGTTAGCCAGAGGCCTTTTGTGTTAGCCTGTGCTTTAGAGAAGTAGATACCAAACAGGAGAGGTCCCAGGACTGAACTCTGTGGTACTCCACTTGTCACTGGTTTGAAGTCAGATTTGGAGTTTGCAACTTTTACAGTGCGGGTTCTGTCAGTGAGCCAGTTGGCAACCCATCTTGTAACATATGGATTTATACCTAGTTTAGTGAGTTTAGCTATAATTCCAGAATGCAGGATGGTGTCTAAAGACTTAGCAAGGTCAAGATAGGTTGTGTGAACCACCTTACCCTCATCTATGGCTTTGGTGACTGCCTTAAAGAAGTCGATCTGGTTCAGAAGGCATGATCTGCCTTTCACGAACCCGAACTGGGTGGAGTCTAGAGTTTGGAGGTTACCAATGTATTTGTTTATGAGTTCCATGATGATATGTTCCATGGCCTTGCAGACCAGGCTCATCAGGCTAATAGGGCGATAGTTCCCAGGATCAGTGGTGACTCCCCCTTTGTGGAGTGGGATAACTGTTGCTGTGTGCCATTCAGTGGGCACAAAGCCTGACGTGAGACTATGATTGAACATGATGCTTAGATGGGGGGCCAGTTCGTTCTGAAGTTTGTGTAAAACGCAGCCTGGGTTGTTGCCTGGACCCATGGATGCTGTATTTTTGGTTTTAGAGAGTGCAGCTTTTACCTGTATAGATGTGATTACAGGGACTCTGCATTCTTCCTGTATAGATATGGACCATTTAGGGGATGAGGTGAGAGGGTTAAAGTTAGCACTGAACCTATCTGCCAGGATGTTGGCAATATCAGTTGGTTCTGTAATTTACGTGACATTGTGCTGTAACTCAGAGCAGATCTGGATGTTGCCACTGAGATTCTTGACATAGCTATAGAATGTTTCGTGGTTGCCCTTAAAATCAGTGGCAATTTTGTTTTTGTAGCTAGCTTTGGAGGATCTTATAAGAGATCTCAGCTTCTTACTGAGGCTGACCAGGGAGCTCCTCCACTTATGGGATTTTACTCTCTTTTGCAACAATTTCTTCCTTCTGTTGTAGAGTTTGTTTATGGCAGGGGACCACCAGATTGGCTTCCTTTTTTTGGAGGATAGCATCTTGGTTCTGTTTGGGATAGCATGATCCATGCACTCGTGTAAGTGCTTATAGAGTGCATTTGTGTAGGATTCAGCAGTTGTAACTGTATTGTCCATCTGCATGGGTGCCATGAAGTTCGCCACTTCTGTCTTAAAAAGCATGAAGTTGGCTTTTGAGTAATTTTTTACCATGGTTTTCTTAATGGTGGGTGGGGGCGGGATGTGGATATCTGGGGTGATTAGCTTATGGTTGGATCTGACCAATGAGAAGTTGACTTCAGGTGTGGAACACTGTTCACTCATGTTGGTAATGATAGGTCTAGGATATTGTTGCCCCTGGTGGATGTGTTGATAAGTTGATCCAGGGCACTGGAATGTATGAATTCCAGAAAGTGTTGAGTGAAGGAGTTGGTACATGAGTAGTTATCCCAGTTAATGGTGGGGTAGAAATCACCCATTATTAGGGTGTTTGGTTGAACCCTAATATTTTTCAGTATATCAGGAAAAGAGGAGTGGGAATCCTGGGGCATGGTGGGGGATCTCTTGCAAGCTACAATTTGGATTGCAATTTTGCCCAGAGTTAGTTGCACTTGGATAACCTCAGATATGGCTTGGATAACCTTGGATATTGATCAGTTATACCATTTAGTTTAATGAAATTGAAAGTCTTTAAGAGGATAGATGATAGTTTTTGATTGAATGTTTTATAAAATTCTGCTGTAAACCCATCTGGGCCTGGGGCTTTACTTATTTTTAATTTTTCTATAATATCTATTATTTCTTGTTGTTTAAATGGGGCTTTAAGGAATTCTACCTGGGTCTCATTCAATTTAGGGAATGTAATGTTACTGGAAAATCTCTCTATATCCAATAGAGGAGTTTGTTGTGCATCCATTCCATAAATCTCTGTATATATCTGTTGGAATAATCCCATTATTTGATCATTTGATTCATATATTTTATCTTGGAAGCAAAATAATGAAATCCTGGACGCTTCTTGGTTATTCTCAATTATTCTAGCTAATGCTTTAGATGGGTCTTGAGTCCATTCAGAGTACTTGGCTATGGATCTTAGTTCTTGGAAGTTATAATTCTGTTGATGCAAATCAAATAGCTGTTTTTGCATGAGATTGATGGATTTTTCCACATCAAGATTATTAGTTAACTGGAGATTTTATTTCCAGCTCTTTAAGTTCAGATACTAACTTGTTTTCCTTTTCTTTCACTAGTTTCTTATAATAAAAAGCTTTTTGGATTAGTATCCCTCTTATCCTAGTCTTACATGCTTTCCATTGAATATCATAATGTATTTTAGTGGACTGCAGGTTCTCTAACTCTGATAACATGTCTATTATTTCTAGAACTACCTCTGATTTACTAGTAGGTTGTTATTTAGAGACCAGTTACATCTATTTTGTCTACTAGGTAGTTTATCTATTAGGTTTATTTTCAATGTGATTTTTGAGTGGTCAGATAAATATCTGAGTTCTGAGGAATATTTAGTTTCCCCTTCGGTTAAGGATTCTGATATAAGAAAAAAATCTAGCCTCAACCATGAATTATGGCATTTAGAATAAGTACAGATGTTTCTTTTTTCAATAATATCCCCAAAAGAGAGGCATAAATCTGTCATGAGTTCAGTTAAAGTTGTTGATGCTTGAAGGTTGGTTGAGTTGGAGTTGCCAGTTCGGTCAATTGCAGGATCAATTACTGCATTCCAGTCTCCTCCAACAATAAAATAATGATTTGGGAACTTACACAATATATTATAAATCTCCAGGATAAAGTTTTGCTGTCTTAAGCATGGGCCATATACATTTAAAAAAAGGATTGGCTTGCCTATGGAGATGGATTGAGCTATAAAGAAACATCAACTGCAATTAGTGTCTGATTTATAATCTATGATTGTTTCCTGAAATGTTTTTTTAATAATAATAGCTACCCCTCTAGAGTTGGAGTTGTCTCCAGCTGCAATAATGTCTTTTACCCATTTTCTGTTCATATCTCTCTTCCATTTCTCTTTAATCATGTGTGTTTCTGGTAGAAAACATATATTTGCTTCTGATTTAAAAATTAGATGCATTAGCAATTTCTTTTTGCTTCTGTCTTGTAGTCCTCTTATATTCCATGAGTCTATAATCCACATCTCCTAGATTTAGTTCATAATGTATATGCTATTACTCATGGTACACTGTGTTTCCTGAAACCAAAGACTCCTAGTCTAAAGTTTATGAATAAAGATGAAGTAGTTTTAAATGTAGTAGCACATAGCTCTTTCAAAACCAGTCCTGTGCCTAACCACCACCCTTTCCTAGTTGAAAGAACTTGAGATAGAAAAGTTACAGAATGCGCCTTGAGTATAAAAGTTGTAGATCTAGAGAAAGCTAAGCTGTAACCCAATAAAATCATTTTGACTGTCTTTTTATTTTTATGTGTAAAATTAAACCTAATATACATTACATTCCGTAAGCCAAGATTAGACTTCATTGACCCTACTTCATGAATCCACTACACTCCTATATGAAGACGTTGCCTAAGTTATAATGTAATAAAGAATCAGTAGTACTTTTCCTTTAAGTTATTCCTACTTAGAAAGAACCTATATGTACAGGTTCGATCCTCATAGGTATTATATATGGTTATATTAAGAGGGGAGAATAGGAGAGAGAGATTTTACAAAGCTACTGATAAATAGTTAAGCCTGAGTCTCACCATTTCTCAAATATAAACCATATTATATAATGCGTAAGGTTAAGGTCCTGTCATTTTAACTTGTAAGTTGTGGGTAGTACCAACATGCTATAAGAAGGTATATAAACTCAAAGTTGTAATACTATCCCAAACACAATTACTGAGACATTGTAAACCAGAACTGCTGTACTAATAACATTTATAATGCCAGCCACTAAACATGTTTCAACAATAATCTGTATATATATATATATATATATATATATATATATATATATATAGATATATATAGATATATATGTATATCTATATATACATATATATATATATATATATATATATATATATATATATTTCAATAATGTGAGACATTTTATAAACAAGCATACAGTGTGTTATGAGTTCTAACATAGTTTCTGCCATAGGAAAATTACTTCCGTCTTTAGAAAAAATTTGAATAGAGTCACATTACTTTTATTTTACTCTCCCTTGCTTTGGAAAATTGTTCAGGTTTAAAAGCTCATAACATTTGGCTGTGTTGTCATTAAAAACTGCATTATTATCCTACTATTATCCTACTATTTGGACATTGATCTGTAATCATTTACTTGCCCAGGTCTGAGTAATTCTCATACTCACTTGGTTCACCTTTAGTACATAGTCAGACTTTGCAAGCCAGGAAATGTGACATGTTTGGCCAACACAAGGGTGAAAAGTAGGTATGGTACTTAGAAAAACATCATCTTATCGAAATATTATGTTACTTCTCATGTTCTTATAACAATGTTTTAATTGATATTCAACAGGTTTCACTATATTTCTCAACATTCCTATCTTCATCTAATGCAATTGTGGGCTAGCAGGGCTGAATACAGCTCTTTGAATTCAGCAACTAATTTATATCTCATATTATGCGAAAGAGTTATCCAGTAAGAACAGTGTTGCAATGATAATTCTATGACCTGAAACATTTAGGATTAGAGGAAAAAATAAAAAAAAAAGGAACATGCAGCTAATTATTACTCTACTGGTCAGTTTAGACCGCACATAGGTTTATGCAATCACATAACATGACACTCATAGCTGAATAACTATAAAGAGAGAACTCAGTAGTAGGTTAATCCATTAGGCATTGCACCAGTAGCATACCAAGTTCCATTCTTGAAGGTTTATATATCTTAAAATGTACTCCTCTTTCACAGTCCCAAAATGGTCAACAGAATCTGGTTCTTTTCTTTTCTCTTCTCTTCCCTCCTTCCCCTCCCATTTCCCCTCTTTCACTTAAAACGTCAACCCATTTATTATTATCAAGGTGTTTTGAGCAATAAACAATATAAAATAAGTTGATTAATATTGACCTTTTAGGTTCACTCCCCCCCCCCCCCTTTCCCTCTCTTCCATCATTTTCTAATTAAATTCTTCTCACCAGCAATCTCATCTGTTAGTTCAGGAGATTGGACAATTTGTCTCCGACATCATGTAGTCCGTATCTTCGTCTTATACAAATTGCGAGTATGTCTTTTGAAGGCTCTTGAAATAAGCATCCTTAGAAGAAAAGACAAAAGGGTGTTAAGAAGAATCAGGTACCTTCCGCACAATCCTGGCAGTTAAAAGGTATCAGCTAAGTGTGACATCGGTGGATGCATTCTCAAATCGGCACGTAGCAGCTGCCAGTAATGCCAGAAGTCAATCTAGCTTACGTTCCTATCCCCCCCAACACAATCTAACAGATTTGTTCCTCTCTGTCGGTTCTTTCGTTAATGCATATTTCCAGTTAGGGAGACACTCTTTTAATATTAAAAAAGATCCTATGGCATATCAGGATAAGAACTATAAGACATCAAAGTCATTCAGGATGCAATAAAAATAGCTAGAAGCTGAGCCAATGGGATGGCCATGCCTCCGAAACCTTGCCAAAGCATTTATTGAAGGCAACTTTCGTCTCTTTAGGTGAGTCCACTGCAAATCATGTTTCATTATGAGAGAATATCAGGGGGTTGGGGTAGTGCATTTGGAACTTAATTTTACACTTAATTAGATCGGCACGGTAGGGCGAGAGTTTTGGGCGCTTTTCATTGATTGCTGCCAGAAGATTGTGTGAAAAGTAATTCTATAGCCATTCCAGGTTATGTATTTCTGTTTTTTTTTCGCAGTAGTTAAGAGCTTCTGGACATCTTGAAAGTTAAGAATCTTAACATAAACTTGTCTTGGGATATATGTGTCCTGTTTTTTGTGTAAGGTTCGGTGCGCTCTTTCAATGCTAATCTCGTTAACACTATTGGCGCGTTTCAGCAGTGTTTCAAAATTTTGTTTAGTCACATTTATTAGTTGGCTTTGTTCATATTTCTCTGGAAGACCCCTAATAATTATATTGTTACACCGGCTCCTTGCTTCCAGATCAATGTTTCCTGTTGTATCTCATCCAGCGTGTTGTTTTTGGCGCTCAAATTATCTTTAACTAGTAACTTTTGTCCTGGCTTCAATATTATCCATGCATTCTGCTATCTGATTAATTGTACAGCCAAAACCAGATAGCTGCTCAGAAAATTTTTATATTGCAATTTGTAGAGGGAGAAGAGCATCTTTGAGGTCATTCATGTGAATACTAGTCTCCAGTTTTCCCTTTGTATTTACTTTGCTTGTTGCTACTTAGTAGTTTTCTGTCTCTTAGTTATATTCTCCTTTTCCAGAGGCACTATTGCAGACAGTTTAGTTTTTGTGGTTTGAGTCTCCATGGTATCTGAGTCTTTTGACATTTTTAGTATTTTGGTGAAGTTGGGTTCCGGATTAGAGTTGTACTGTTCTCTCTTTCAGGCCTGGAATACTCACGTGGAGAAGAGGGTACTTTGAGCTCTCCCAGTTAGAATTAATGGCTTTTAAGTAAGAATTCCAAAGTAAATAACCTTTGCCTGTCAGGATCAGATGCAGACCATAATTAGTTGCAGTATTAATGGTTCTTAACCATTGGACATTGGCATTTCATGTGGTTATATTATATTGAGATAGGAGCTACGTGGAGAGGGTACTTACTGAATATCCACCATCTTGGAATTGATGATATTGTTAAATTTGTTTAGGTTCGTAGGTAGGTTCATAGGTAGGAACTACGCTATCTGCTCTAGAACCTATACAAGCTGAGCCAAAAAGGTACCCTGGCTTTCGTCATCCAAGAAAATGATTTTCCTGTGCCCCTGTTGAGCAGAACCACAGAGGTGATCCCCGGGGTGAATTTCCTATTTCCCATCCAATCATCAAGATTTTTCTTGAAGAGTGCTAATGAGGAGCTTTGTTTGATATTGCTTGTTGGCAAGAGGTTTAGGCAGGGCTTTCTCCAAGTCGTTAGCTTTACTCTTGAATGTTAAAAGGGAGAAAAATCACATGTGGCCATCTTCCAAATTAGATCAAGGTAGACCCCAGAGACTGGAAAGAGTTCCTGTCAGATTTCAAACGTTGTTCATGCTTGCAGCATGACTGGGTGGACAACACTGATTTGGTATTGTATGCTGATGTAACAGATGCAGTTGGCATGGCAGGTTTCTGCAGAGGAAAATGGTTGCCCGTTGACCCTTGGAGTGGTGACAAGGTGACAGGCTGAAGAACATCACATTTTGAAAGGTAATGCCCCTTTTTGTGGCAATGCTGCTCTGAGGCAATGAGCTAAATAAGGAAATATTGCTTTTTCAAACAGATAATAAAGCAGTTGTACAAGCACTAAAAGGGAGATTGTTTAAGTCAACTAGAGTGCAGCTGATGCTAAGAAGACCAGTATTGCAGTGTCTGAAATTTAAAATAATCTTTTCCTTTAAGTTTTTTTCCTGGGAACTGAATGCAATATCAGACAGCCTTTCTCATGTACAGCTACGTAGATTTTACAGGCTAGTACTCATGGAAGAGGGTTAGCAGACTACTACTCCAGTAAATGTCTGAAAAACTGGACAGTGGATGCAGGCAAATTGATAAAAGAATCCTGGGCATGAAGAACATAGCGGGCTTACAAAAGGGTATGCAGGGTATTTGTGGAATTTTTGCTAACAGTGGAATGCTATAGTAGGCAGTATTGATTAGAGGTGCTGTTGAGATAATTAATAACCAGGTAGAATGGGAGTGATGCAGTCAGAATCATTAGGGTGCATTTGGCAGCCTTAACATTTTCTTTCTAGCTGTATGGCCTAGTCAAGTATACCAAGCACTGAACAGTGATCAGGACAGTAAAAGGATGTGTGAGGCTTCATGGTAGGCAAGAGGATCAAAGACAGCCAATGGAGATTGATTTGCTATCCATGCTACTGCAGATGGGCATACTGCAAGTAATGGTTATGTAACATATATGGCATGGTGCCTCATAGCAGTTTTCATTAATTTGGGTACATTTGGAGTTAGGAAGTAGGGTGATAGGGGCAGTCCACTTCTGAGGATGAGGAGACATCATACACATGGAACATCAGGTGATAATGTAGCTGGTGGAGTCTAGGAAGAATCAGAACAGAATGGGCCAGCAAGTCTTTCTGGCAAAGGCAAAGACAAACTTGGTATGCCCAGTCAGATGCATAATCACTTTAAGAGGCCAGAACAAGATGGCAAAGGCTGCTAATCTCAAATATGCATCTAATTCAGAGCACATTCTGCAGACACAGCAATTAAAAGCAATGACAATGAAGGTACCACTTCTTATGGGCATTAACCCAACTATCTTCTCAGCACATTTGTTTAGGATTGAGCAGATAACTGATCTGACATTTCAGAGAGAACAAACTCAGACTATTAAAAGGGGGTGGAATGATTTCAGGTGTTATTCTGAGATATATAATGTGAACATAGACAATTAATTTACAAAATACATTTTATTTTATTTTATTTTTATTTACATTTAGTTACCAGGATAATCTGACTGGGTTGACATATTCCTTTCCAGCAGAGTCCCAGGGAGAAAAGCTCCACTAAGATAAATACATTAACAACATTGAAAGATAATACAGTGAAATACTATATGTGATACAGCTACATATAGCACATCAGAAAATGCACAGAAAAATACACTGACTTTGGATTGGTGTAATATTTATTATATATACTTGAAGCATTGTTCATAGCGATTAATAAGGTGAGACAACTTATAATGGGTCATGTAACATACTATTAGCAAAAATGAGGAGTAAGACAAGAAACAATTTGAGATATACTAGTCTATGAAGAAAGCACTTATTCAGGGAAGTAATAAAAAGAAAAAAAGTGATACAGGAAATACAAGTTGTTTTAGGTAGTTTAAAGATGAAATTAAGAGAAAAAAGAAATAAAAGATGACTGGCTTAGCTTTTAAAATAGAATAGAACAAAATAAAATAAAGTAAAATAAAATTTCCACCACACACAGTTCTAGCTGGAAAGACGGAAACGAGGAATATTTATGACTGTGATCTCGCTTCTCTGGGCCAGTGATCAAGGAGTCTCAATTCTCACCATGGACACCATTGAAGGGAGTTCACTTTGACAAAAATAGATACACACAGTATTTCCAGATGCAGCTGTCTGCACCAAGACAATTTCCTTTAGGAGCACACAAGGAACACATTTCTGCCTGGGGCTGAGTTTCCCGTTCTCTCTCCAGACCCCAAAATAAGGCTCCCCACTGACACAGCTGTAGATTTGAGTCTTCAGCTGAGTGTTCAAAGCCACATCCTCTACCACCCTCTCTGTGAAACCAGTGCTCTTTGTCCTTGCTCCAATTAGCTGACACAATCACTCTTTGAGATTTGATTTTCACACACACACACACACACACACACACACACACACACACACACATGGGAAAAGCTGGCACAGATGTACTAGCTATACCCCCTCTGCATCAAAACACTCCAAAGCCAGCTACTCTAAGGCTCATACAATGGTACCTAATTATACTGAGTATACTGTACTAGCTATACCCCCTCTGCATCAAAACACTCCAAAGCCAGCTACTCTAAGGCTCATACAATGGTACCTAATTATACTGAGTAGAATTAATACCAATGCACATGGTAGTGTTTGATCAA
Organism: Protopterus annectens; assembly: GCF_019279795.1. NCBI lineage: Eukaryota > Metazoa > Chordata > Ceratodontiformes > Protopteridae > Protopterus > Protopterus annectens. Next base: position 1,954,439,791 of record NC_056737.1, read on the forward strand.
TACAGTAATGCTTTCAAGATCGGCCACAGTGTCACTAAATAAATATAAGTGCTCTCAAAGGATAAAATATTCTCTAAAAGACCAGCCACAGTGAAGAGTTTACATATATTTAATAATAAATAATAAAAGAACATGAAATACTAAATATCTATTTACAATAAACTCCAGAGTTCCATTCACTGGAAATATAAAAAAAAGATGAATAGATTCACACAGTTACATAAAAACAGTACTTTAACTAATCTCACTATATTTTCCTGACTGATGTAAAGAATTACTATTGCCTGGTTACTTCCTAGGTAAGGCAAGATGAAGTGGGTGAGTGGTCTTCCTGCTTCGTCAGGTTTCAAAAACAGAGTGCCCTGAGACTTCTGTCTCTTCTAGTATTAAAACATCATTTCAATGCTGGATTGCAGAATGACATCACATACAACTTGTCATCTGGTTCTGGTTCCCACTCTACCCTCTTTACTAGAAACTGAACCAGAATCTAGCACCTATGTGTCATAATACACACACACACACACACACACACACACACACACACACACACACACACACACACACATAGAGCTTTGCTAAGATGTGTTATAGCATCTGGAAGCTGTAAAACCATTTCAAAACGTTCACCCTTACAGGCTACCAAATAGTTCATGCCTAAACGCAATACAGTAAGATTCCTAGTCCAGGTTTTAACAGATATTTAATCTCTGGCTGCAATCAGAACTGTAAGATACAATTTTTATGGCATAAATCAGGTAACTTAATTTCAGACTATTTTTCAGAGTTATCTGGACTGACATTAACCTTTTATCTTCCAATATCCTATGTTACAATATATTCATTTCAACAGTTACAATACATTCTAACATAAAGGTTTACTTCTTTTCTGTCCAGCAGGACCCACTGTTGATACATTTTTAACATAAGCAGCTTTACAACTTCTTTTCCAACACAAGCACCTGTACAAATCAGTTTGATATGCAAATGACATATACTTCTTTACAAAACTCTAGCTAGCTATGTTGGCATATGTTACACATCTGCTGCCCTGCTTCTCCTGGGATAGCTGGCAATACCTCATTTTATTACAATGATGAAGATGATTCTGAATAAAATTCCAGAGGATGCTCTGGAAAGGGTTGTTTGATGGATATAACCTTCTTAGAAATTATAACAATATTGATTGTGACTGGATTAATAAGGGGTTTTGGAGAGGTTAGAGCAGCAAAGAATGGTTTAAAATGCTGGTTCCAAGGCTGTTATTTGAAGCAGGACTGAATACTAACTATGTTGTTTTCTTTCTTCCTCTAAGATAGATGACAGTATAGTTAGTATGTCATTCCTTCTTATACTGGCCAAAAGGAGAGGCCAGTTACGATCCTAATGAAAACAGCTTAAGATGGCTCAGTCCAAATTTAAGGTGATACGGAATGGAAGAAGAAAATACAAAAGGAACTATTACCATCAGTGCATCCCTTGCTCAGAGAAGTGTAACTTCCTGACTACATAATTGTACAGTCAAGGGAGGCAATAATTTGTGGCTGATTACCAAAAAAGAACTGTTGATATGAGTTTTAAAACACGTGTTTTATTTGAAGCAAATTTTTGTTAATGTTACAGTCTTGTGTCAACCATATGTTGGACGCCATGGGGTTAATCACAGAAGCAGTGAGGCAACTAGGAAATACATCAATAAATTAATGTACACATAGTTCCATGTTGATGGCTATACCACCTTTAGGCACAAGGAACTTGAAGATGACAACCGATTAATGTTAGAGCAGACAGAGTACAACTCACAGACCTGCCCCGGGATTCATGAACCTTGCGCCAGGCGCACGCATAGCGTAGGCGTTACAATGCCAGATATGGCCGCAGAGCGATTCAGGTATGATCCAATTCCACGTGCACTACCGGCGTGCGCCGGAGTTGCGCTGCCTCCAGCGTAGGTATGATAAACACCCCATGTGCGGTGTTGCACCATGCAAATGAAGGCATATAGCGATCCACGAAGTGGCGCAGGCGTAGCATAAGGGCACGGCAATGTAAACCAAAAAAAAAAACGGTTTACATCTACCCAAACATGACATAGGAGTAACGTAAGGCTGTCAACGTCAGGTATCACACTGTTGCCACATGCCAATGGCGAAAGACACAGAGAATGTCAAAAGAAAATATGCCCAAAATGTAAATAATGACATAAATGGTATGTCCACAGAAACACACAGCAGAACCCCAGGACATGTCCGCGGAAGGTGCTAAACAATGAAATAATATGACAATGTCATAAAAGAGCAGTGTAATACACATCAGCTTCACAGCCACAATACACCATGGTATACATGGAAAGCCACATCCACGGTGCAAGGGTTGCCAAGGAGTCGCGTCAGTGTTTGGCACGGTAACTATGAATTAGTAGTCAATGCCATGCAAATGAGGCAGATAATGCTGAATCGCAAAACCCCCACTGGCGTAAGGCTGTACCAAACGGCGCAGCGGTAATACACCGAGGAGTGGCTCAGAGGGAATACATGTCACCTGCAGAGGGGTGTGCCACTGTAGGAGGAAGCACATTGGAGCCCAGCAAACATGGGCGGTACATTGCACATCACAGCAGCAGGACTGGCGTGTGGGGAAATAGCTGAGCTGAGTGCACACAATGCGCGCAGAGATGCATGTGCACGAGGATGACTAGGTTCCCTCAACCCAGTCATGTGACGCCCGCCCCGTCAACAACAACGGATGCAGGAAGGTGATGCTGAGAATATGAGGAAATGCAGAAGCAGTGTAATTGGAGTAGTAATGAGCAATCAACACTAATCAACCCACGAAGGCCAATTGGCGGCAGCTGACAACTCTGCATGCAGAAACCTGCAAAATGGGATAGGGGAGGCATATGAATGCAAAGAAAGTAGGGGAGGTAGCAGATTGCAAAGAGTGAAGAATTGACACAGCAGAGCCAAGTAGACAGGCAGCATAACGGCGGCGGCAGACAAAACGCACGATATGCCACGTTCCGGAAACTACACATGACAGGGCTCTGCAGGATGCAAGCCAGGAAATAATAGGCGCAACGTGCAGAAACAGTAAGGTAAGGTTGAAAGCTAATCCAATGCAGGCAAGAGTAATGCAACACCAAAGGCAACAGCGTTGCAGTGCCAACGGTAAAACACGGAAGATAATCCCCAGATACGGCCGCACAGACACACCCTATGACATCACCGGGTGTACAGCACAACAGTATAAAGTGTGAATGCACACAACACACAGACGTGTTTTCCCAAACGCCGCACTATTAGGTGTAAACACATGGGGAACTTTTAAAATGTACATGTTGGGTGCCGCCGTGGCCGTGATCCATCAGCATGTGTTAGAGACAGACGGAGTTGTGGAGGAGGGTGCCGACAACTACCGTAGGCCTCAGAGGAGAAGGAGAGTGTTCAGACCAAGGGTAACCTACCAGGGGCTACAAGACCTGGAGATAGTAGAGCGTTACAGTGTGGATAGGGACACTTTACAGCAAATAGTGGAGCTGTGCCGGCCACGCCTGAGAACAAGAAACAACAGAGGGGAGCCCATCCCAGTGGACACAAAGGTATGTGTAAGCCTGCAAATACTGGCCACAGGTACCTTTCAAAGGCCAACTGGGGATATAATGGGCATCTCACAGGCATCAGCATCCAGGGTACTACACCAGTTTCTGGATGCCAATGAGCATATATATTTCCCCAGATCTCAGAAGGAGTTGGCTAGCAATATGCGTCACTTCCACCGTGTGGCACAATATCCGGAGGTACTGGGTGTGATAGACTGTACGCACATACAAATCAAGTCACCACCTGGGGAGCAGGGTAGACGCTACATAAACTGCAAGGGATTCCCCTCCATCAATTGCCAGGTCATGTGCAATGCGCAGGGCATTATCATGGATGTGTGTGCTGGCAGCCCTGGAAGCTACCACGACTCCCATATCTGGCATGCCTCACAGCTGTATCAGGTATTCGCCAGGGGGGACATCACACAAGGCCACCTTGTGGGGGATGCTGGCTATGCACTGGAGCCGTGGATGATGACTCCCATCAGAAATGCACACACACACATGCAAGAACGTCATAATGAGGCACACGCACAAACCAGAATAATCATAGAGCGTGTGTTTGGGATGCTGAAATCATGGTTCCGGTGCTTGGATACATCCGGTGGAGCCCTGCAGTACTCTCCAGGCACATGTGCCCACATATTCATAGTATGTGCCATGCTATATAATATGATCCTGTGGAAGCAGCTGCTGCAGGGACATAATGGTGAAGGGCCACAAAGCCCACCACAACTGCCAAGGCCAGTACAGGCACAGAGGGTTCAGGACCATGAACACACTGTGCCAGCCCCAGTAGGCAGACGGAGGCGTACCCAATATGCCTATGCCCTGGCAAAGAGGGAACGCATAGCACATACTCTGACAGCGTAGGCCCCATGGACTGACACCTCCCTACCTGCACACACAGTGAAATGGACGGCACACAAACATGGCCACCCGTAAAGTGTACCGTATGGGTGGTCCCATGTGTGACTCCAACATAGGCAGCACCCAAACACTGCACACCCAACAGCCAGCGGAGCATGGAATGCCAACACCTGAACCATATGCGTGTCCTACAGCAGACGGCGTTGCTATATGCTGCCACGTTCGCCGCAAGGTGTATACATATAGACATGTACATATGTGCATATACAGATATGGAGATAGATATAATTACACACATAGAAATATATGTACACATATACATATAAAGTACAACAGGTAAGACCAGGAATCAGAGGGATGCAAGGTGACAGAGAAGTAACACGCGATATCTGTACATAGTAAACATAGTGAACGACAACCTGAGTATCCAGGAGGTTTAACAGAACAGGAAACCGCCACCCATGGAAAGGTCAACATACCGAAAAGCATAATCGCGAGTCGGGATGATCGCCAGGCCACAGTACAGTAACAGTACTTGTGCGGGTAATACTATGATGATATGAGGGGGGAGGTAGACACTGCCGCCGGTGATGCGGGCCACGCAGGTATTGTGTGCAACTGTCCCTGTGACTGCCGCAGTATGTGTATGTGTGCGGTGAGGGTGTTGTGTGTTTCACTGTGCAAGTGTAATGTGTGTGCCACTGTAAAACGTGTATGTTGGTGCCATGTGACAGGCGGAGTGGAACAACATGTGTAGGCATACAGTATAGGAACCACAGGCATATGTACAGCAGTACTCCCAAAGTAGTACTGAGAGCCCCTCCCTGGCTAGGTGTGTGGCGACGTATAATGATGCAAAGTGAAAATGTCCCAGAATGTACCACAGGAATATAGCCAACATGAAATGCAAAGGACGTATGCACAAATCATGACCGTATATATGACACTGATATGTTAATTGCAAAACGATACGTCGGCAAAGTTACACAGCAATAGGTATGTACCGCGGAATTATGCATGTGCTACCCCGGAACTGATCGTGGCCACGTATTGGCCCGTAAACACCGCTGTGTGATCTACAAGTGTCAAACAAGCAATCGCCACCTGAATAGGTGGCAACCACTAGCAAATAGGTCGTCCCAAGTACAGGACCACAATGACTGTAAATATCCGGGACAAAATGACAAGGGATAGTAGTCACGTATGAACAACCGCAGATATACTACCGATGTGACGGAGGAATACATGCAGGAAGCACACACGCAGGCGATACCGACACCACACGACAACAACACAACCTACACTCCCAGAACAACAGACAGGTAACTGCCAACTCCCCAGGCAGGGATGGAGCACAAACACAAGCATACCGTGTATGTAGAGATGCAAGGCCCACAACCCGTATCCGTCACCTACAACCTCCGATATTCCCCATCGCACATATCAAAGGGATACAAGCCGTAATAGCAGCACAAACATACAGGCAGTCAATGACAGCTCCATAACCGCAACATCTCGCGTGGGAAACACTATCCACAGTGGATGCATACATGCATCCGTTGTTTAAAGGAATACAACAGCTATGTTACACATCCGAATGCAAAACGCCATCAACAGACGCTGCCAGGACAGGGACACCCACATGTCGAACATAATACCATACCCAACACACACAATCCACGCCACACATAGCGGCTGCAGTTACACATAACATAACACAATACAGACCATCTCCACGAAGGTAGGGCAAATAACCAACGCCCAGGTGAGGAATGCAACCATGCCCTAGTTACGACGCGTAATGTACGAATGGAGTAGATGCACAGGTGATATGCGCACAAGTACACACTGAGGAACAGCTACTGGTGTGATGAACCCACATGTCGCAGGTGACGACGGATATAAGGATGACTCCTAGGATATTCAAACCGTATGCTCATACCGAACTACAACTCAAAAACGGATAGAGTGAGACAACGCAATAGCGAGACACGCAACGAAAAACGGAAGGAAACACAGAAAAGGTATGTAGAACCCACGATATGTACTGGTGTGTAACGCATGATGTGTATGACGAAGCTGCACTGTATGTGAACGGTGTTTGTAAGTAAGGATACTTGTCCATAATGCAGAGAGTGGTGAAAGGTGGTTATGTAGTGCTATCCCGCTGAGCATACCAACGACTGTGGGCACCGTGTGCACAGCAGTGGGACATCATGTACACAGCCGGAATAACACAAGGGCTGCCACAGGGGGGCATAACACAGAACAATGCCACACCACACGCCGATGCTGGCAGTGGATGTCCAACAAGGAAGTGCCACAGCAGGGGATAGGACATGTATGTATACTGTCACAGCACATGTGTATGGGCATATACCGTCGATGTCATACGTAATGTGCGCACGACGTGCACGTATGCCTTGCAGTAGGGGATACTATGTCAACTATGTGTAATGTAAAGCTGTCATGGTGGATATGACAGACATCATACACAGTATCACAGGCATATCATGCATAATGGAGTTATGGCCTATTGGTATGTACAATAACAGGATACGTATAGCCTGTACATATAGGACAGAGTAGTAGCATAATAGCCATCCGAAATGGAAGGAACACCAAGTAACCATGGCCAAACTATCTGTAGCAGGTGCAATGTGGGCAACAATGAAGTCCGGCATGTCCATGTGTAAACACATGTGCAGTGTACACAGTAGTGTCACCTCCCCATGGTAGTGTCCAGTGAACAGCAGAGGTGGGTGTCAACTGCATGTCTACACAGTACTGCTGCTGTGGTGGTACCATGACTACGTGTCACTCAAACAGCAAGGGAGCTATCACAAGAACAGTGCCACTGTGTGTCCATGTGGGATGTGCACAGGACCTATGTTCCACAGCATGGTGTGTGTTGTGTCTGCGGAAGTAACACAGAAGCCCAGGCCATGCAATGTGGCATGTGTGCACATATGCATGAGTGCTTCATTCACACCGCCCACTGCAATTGCCATGTATGAGTACTACATGCATCAGTAATGCAGAGGACATGGTCCATGTCAGAGTAGAAGACACCCCTGTGTATGTGGTATGCAGATGTGTACAGATGTGTTACCCGTCTGTCAGCTGCATATGTAAACCGTCTGAGCCTGGTACACATCATGGCATGATAATGCCGTGCCATGTAAAGTCGTAGCCGTTGCGGAAGGTACACCATGAATGTGTTATTGCAACCCTGCCCGTGTGTAGATGTGTGTATGCCACAGGTACAATGGCTACCTATGTACCAGCATCACACACAGTACAGATATGTGTGGCCCTGCAGATGTGTACCCATGCCACAGTGGAATACGGCAACCACAGCACCATGTGGGGCATGTGTGTGTACAGCAACCATGTACAATGTGATATGCATGTATGGGGACAGTATCCATGTGATACTCAGTGGATGAATGTTGCTATGCAAAGGTGATGTGCATGCACCATGTGTGATGCATCCTGATGCCACGACACCCACATGATGTATCTGCCACACCAACACCCATACGGTTGTTATCAGTATGAGCTGGTGGAGCTACAATGGTGCCAGGTATGTAGATGTGAGATATCTAGGCATGGACAGTACTCTGTGACAGCATGTTGTGTATGTAAGCAAATAGTGAACATGAGGGGCCCCATGACTGAGGACTGTGTAATGCCACATGTACCTGACATGTAGTAGGTAGCATGATATGCTTGCACCACTGTGTGTCCTGTCCAGGAGCCATATAGCCTAACATCTGAGACACAGGGTATGATGTGACGGTGGATGTATACATTGCCAATACCAGAATGTGGAATGGTGCCGAAGGGCAATGTGAGGACAATGTTTGATCTGTCACCCTCTGTACCACACCAACCACCCATGCAATGGTATGACAGGTGGCCAGCATGTGTATGTGGCGTGCTGTGGCACACAGAAGCCCAACAAGGGTGCCAGTAAAGGCATGGAGGTCATCAATGAGTGCGTGAAGCACATTTGTGAGGATGTGCCCCAGTGCCATACAGAATGGTCCAGTCATGGGTGTACGAATGCAGTCCCACACGTGCAATGCAGTGCCACCCATGTGTAGTGCGATAGATGCGGCAGTGTGACGGTCAAGGTACACAATGTCCGACAACAGGCTAGCAGTGAATTCAGTGGGCTGGTGTGGAGACACATACCAAACAGGTTGGCGGGACGTAACAGCTAGGGAGATCGGAAGGTGACATTGGGACAGTGTCTTAGGACATAACGTGTGCATGGCAGTACCATGTATGTGTCCACAGGGACACTACGATGTCCATGTATGGATTGCAACCCTGTAGTGAGTGAGAGTGTGTATTGTTGGTAGGTACACCATTGCCTGGCATGTTAACAACATTATCTCAGTCAGCAATGCCTGGGTGACTGTTGTACGTGACATCGAAGGTGGATGTAGCCAAAAAACACAGACATACCACCACACTGCCTGAGGACCCACACTGCAATGTGCGGCAGTCATGTGTAGGTAGCTAGCCTTGGAGCATGTGATGGACCACGAGGACCCACCATGGCTGTCAAGTGATGCACCCCACACATATGAATATACCCACCGTGCAACAGCTTGCACATGTGCCCATACAGCAGATGTGCATGGAACATGACCCCCACCATGGCGTCTGTGAAAAGGCCAGTACTGCCATGTCTCTGTGTGGAATAGCATGGTCCCTACCATTGCGTACATGCTACGGAAGTGCACTGTGATATGTGTCAGCATAGTCATGTACACTGTCCATCTGCCGGGGTGCCATGCCATTAACAACCCCCGTCAGCAGACGTCAGTAGTACCGGCTGTAGAGCACATGTACCATGTATGCTGCGATAGGTGTGTGTCCAGGGTGTGGCTAGCAGGGCTGTGAAGCATATATGTTCATCTACCAGAGGGGGGATATCCCCAGGTTTAACACACCAGACACATGGAGGTATCGTGCATGCTGAGGGTAGTGTAGGTATGGTATGTGTTGTGTAATGTGTCACCCAGCTAGGTGGAGTGCATGGCCAAGCATGTGTGGGTACATGGGAGTCCATTCTAGGGAAGTGTGGGTTGCTGTCAGCACATGGCAGTAGCAGCTGTCCGAGGCCCAATGTACAATATGACAACATAGCCAGCATGTAACCTGTGGTGTACAGTGTAATCTCTGTTGCGTGTTACAATGTGTCTAGTGGTCACAAACATGGGTATCCGAACATGGAGCACCTACGATGCATTGTGTTCGGCAAATATCCAGTATGTGTGCAAACCATTGTGTGATGTGGGATTCCCTCACCTGTGTGTGTTGCAGTCCAGGTATGTGCCTGGGAGGTATGATCCATGTACAATCTGTACTTGCAGGTGTGCTGTGCAGAGCATGGAGGCAGGTCCCAGGCACTGCAGATAAATGTGAGGCATGCAGTAGTGTGTGTGCCTTGCTTGTGTGCAGCACAGTGGAAGGTGCAAGCATTGTCCCACATTACCACATGCCGTGCCTGCCTGTTACAGCCCTGCTGGAGACAGTCATGTGACACCGCCGCAGAGGCAGTATAGCATGTGAAGATGTACATGTGTGCTCCACACCCCAGGCAGATGTCCGCAGGTCATGTGTGCCACAGTAGTGTGGTCGACCAGGACTGTCACAGTGGTCACATACCACATGCCTGTATATGTACAGTATGAGCATAGTCAACAGTTGCAGTGACAGAGTGGGCCAATGTACAGTGTCCCTGTGTTCAGACCACTGCCTACTGTACACTTGGCTAGACACACACCCGGAGGGTGAATATACCGGTGAACCATCACATGTCCCACTACACGTAGCCTGTATAATGCCATCACAGGGTGGTCACAATAACTTGTGGTAAGACAGACATGTTGTACCAGGTGATGTGTCATGTGTGCATATGTTGAGTTGCACAGCCGTTCACACGTCCGCAACATATCAGTGCATGATGTATAGTGTAACATGATGTGTGGAACTGCACTGTGATCCACAACAGGGTCAACTGAGACAGGTGTGTTGTGAATGGTGTAACCCATGGTTCCACGGGATATACACTGGTGCTGTTGGCTGCCATGCTGGGGGCCACCAGTGTTGCCTGCAGTGGTTATACAGACATACTGCACACGTTGTTCTGGCAGGAATGTCCATTGTTGTGGATGATGTGTTGCTACGTGTAGGTAGGTGTGTGTTGTGAATGTTACCCATCCAGATGTGACCATCAGGCGCAGTCATGGTCGTCGACAGCATCACACACATCCACAGCAGTCAGAACCCTGTCCCCAGAATGGGTGTCAGCCGCCCTCGTACTGTGTGACGTATGTGCAGATGGCGGAACACCTCCTACTGGCTGGATAACAGTGTAAGCTAGGATGGCTATGTGATGGCTGGAATACGCCGTTGTAATGTACAATGCTGGTATCCCAATGAAGTACATGGAATCACACACAGTACGCCATGGCTGGCATGTAAACCATGTACAACAATGACTGTGTGACAGACACAAACAATGTGGAGCCATGTTGAACATGCACCCATGAGAACACCAAATGAGGTATGTCGCACATATCAATGTACAACTGTCATCTATGGCCATAGCATGGATGCAGACGCATATCCCCCACAGGCAGTACCACGCCATGTAGGTAGGGGGGCATTGCACGTGTACATGTGACAGTTGCTGTACCGCCACATGTCCTGCATATCCATCATGTAGGGGTAGCAGTGGTACGTGACTGTTGGACATGCCTGTACATATGACCATGTCCCACAGGATATGTGTTACGTGTGTACAACACGTGTTGTGCCGTCATCAAGCTGTGAAGTGTATGGCTGCCAGTGTACCTGTGTGACATGTTCTGCAATGGGTGCAAAGGTACGCAGTACTGCATTGCATGCCCACATGCCTCACACAGGTGCATAGCCTGAACATACAATACAAAGAGGGTGTTGGATGATAGCAACCCACAAGAGGAGATGGGTATGGGTGGCAACCCACTACCACCTGTTCGGGTAAGGTGTGCATGTCCATGACACATTAGCACCCGAGATGCTAGCGGTACAGAAGTACAGGGTGGCATGCATATATGTTCACTAATACCCCTGTGTGTCCCACCACTGGCCCGTGGACAGACAGACACCAACACAATGTGCAGATTTGACATGTGCACAGCACATCACCACTGGCTACTGTAGAACAGGCTTACTGTGTAGACATGTGCACAGTATGTCTGCACCAGCCACACTCAAACACGTTATGTGTCGAATCACACCAGTATTATAGCCCATGCCACAGACAGATGTTCACGCATCTGTGTATGTACGTCTGGGAATGTCCCTGGCCTAGCAGTATAGCTGTGTCAGTGTTGCGAACAACATACTGAATGGGCTGTGTGTGTGAGGTGTGCGTCATACGTGTATGGTCCGATTGATGATACCGTCAGTGCCCCTGCTATGTGAACATCCCTGTCCCCATACATGGAGACCTATGCTGTGCCCAACACCATGCTCCCCATGGGAGGGATGGCGCTGTGCGGTGCACCAGCTGACATGGGGGTGGCAGCAGGCACTGGATGTAGACATATGTGGTACCCATGTCAGGCCAGGCAACCATACCATGTGCACGGGACAGCAGTGTGTGGGCACATACAGCACTGTGTTGAACAATATCACAGCACATAGCACCTGTCAGGGGTAATGTGTATGCATGGATGTGCAATACCTGCATGCACCATACACACCCCCACCAAGCAGCGTGCAGCCTACCTTGCAGAAGGCCAGTGTCCACACCATGATGATAGACATGTGTAATGTCCATATACACATAGCAATGACATATGGAATGGACAGCCACCCTGCCAATATCAGTACCCCCCAGGTAGGTCACATCCCAGTGCCATGTATGTGACATACCCTGCCATACCATGCAGCCCTGCCCAGCAAGGCTGCACGTGCTATCACAGTCCTACATGGTGCGATGGACAAATGGCACTTTCACTATCAACCGTCCACAGCAGTAATGTGGCACTGATGCACCCTGTGGTGTCACAGGTGCTGTGTGTTGGTGTGGACAACGTGCGTGCGCACATGCTATGCATGACCTTTCCTGCTAATGTCACATGGTTGCACATTGTCCCATGTGTATTACATGTGCAATACAGGTGAGCCGTGGCAGGTTGGCCAACACCCGTACAGTGCTGTGTAGATGTACATGGCACAACACATGCATGTACAGGTGTCCATGTGTATGTGTGCAGTGCCACCGCTGACATTCATAATGGCCGCGTACGTGATGCCTAATGACATATACACAGCATCCAGGTGAGCAGTAGAACTGTTGTCACATGGGGACACGTGCCAACTGATATGAACACAGGTGCAGGCAGGTACACATGTCCACAGCAGGCTACCATCAACATGGTGTGTGTACAGTGTGATGAGTTGACACACAGATATGATATGAAACCCACTGCTTAATGGTGTGACGGCAACACGTCAGCTGTGTCACTGCCATGATGCATCGCAGAGATTACTGTGCAGATGTCGTACATGTCATAGCAATGTATGTCCAGCAGTATGCCAGTACAGCAGTGTAAATGCGACCTGTCACCATCATTATGTCTTACAGATAATGCCACGTTCCCGGCTGCCAGCCTTCAGCCGCCAGGAGGATGACGTGATTATACCGTTGCTCCATGACAACTACGATATACTATTCAGCCATGTGCCACAACAAGCACAGCAGCGGGACGACGTGTGGCAGGATATGCGCAGGAGGGTGAACAACGTGGGTGGCAACAACCGCACCTACCAGCAGATCCACCGACACTGCACAGACCTAATTCGGCACGCGAAACAGCGTGCCACCGCAATCGCCAGACAACAAGGAGGGACAGGTGGTGGGCCACCAACCCAGCCCCCACTCACACACACGGAGGAGCTCCTGGCCAGTCTGGGGACACCCAGGGAACAACATGCAGAAACACTCGCTGCCATCGTGGAGGTGGGTGTCTCCCAACCAACGAGCCTGGAGCTGCCTGGTAAGTCAGTCTTGCATGTGTGTATGATAACTGACGTAGGTGTGGGTGTCATAGTACACCACATAATGTACCAACACATGCCAGGTATATGGCCACACAAGCTGCATACTACAGTATGCTACGTTGTTTGCAGACATGTGCATAACACATGCTACCACACAGGTACATGATGTGACATGCACAGTGCTTACTGTGGCTACAGTAATGGATAATGTGTATACTGTTGTGTCGCCCCTATACAGGTACCTCTGGCATGTCGCACAGACATGGGTCCGTCACAGGTGAGACTGTTGCTAGTAATAGGCATGTTACAGTGTATAGATATTCCCCATGTGTCCAGGTATGACATGCACACCTGGGTCTGCTCCAGTCATGGTATACAGGTTGCACCACCCGACACACACGCCACACATGTACAGTAGATACAACCGTTAGTATACACCGGCATGACACCACATAACCCATCGGTGTGATATGTGCAGTCAGCTATGCATACAATGGTGGAGGTGTTCTACAATGGCTGCATGTGTAGTATGCATCGGAATGCCTTTGTGGTACGCACACAGTACCACATAGTGAGCTGTGATCTGGCCAGCACACAGGTGTTACCAATGTGACCTATGCCCCTGCATTGTGTGCACACGTTGTGACATGGCACATGACATGTCCCATGCACGTGGTGGTCTGTCTGCAACATTGTCACACCATGACATGACCTACGCATGACATAGCAGACATCCACAATGTCTGCATAGCCTTCGGGAATGTGACACCTCAGACTAGTACGGGTGTATGTCACATGGGCCACCACAGGGATGTGTACACGATGCCCATCACACACAATTGTCCATGACCCAGTCAAACATGGCCATGGGTGATACCCACAGGCATGTCGCCACATAGTACATCTGCAGTGGGTAGTCACCGTTGCACCCTGTCCACACATAGTGCGATCATAGCTGTAGTGGACCCCCTGTACATCTGATGTGGTACACCAGACAAACGAAATGCCTGTCTGCAGCCACTGGAGGTGCCACCAATGTCTACCATATACGTGCTGTGGAACAGCATGACTGTGTTGCAGACATGGCAATGCAATGCATCCAGGTTACGCATCGCACAGAAACATACCTGTGTCTTGCTGCCATGCTATGGCACAGTGCCCGTACTCCCCACTGTACAGCTATGTACACAGCTCACACCAACCACACCTGCACAGACATCCTTGTTACACATGCATTCTATCTGTAGCCTGTACACATAACACTGCACTGTGACGTCCGGTTTGATGTGGTGCATGTGGTGGGACACCATTGATACATGTCCACATGTTATCGCACATGTTTGCGGTGTACATGACAAGGTGACGCCAGCCATGTGTACTGTTAACCCGCCTGTGGCCACACGGTGTATCACGGTGATGCATGCAAACTACCATGAATGTGTGCACTGCAAGCCTACTGAAATGACACCTGCTTGATGTAGTGTGCACCCCAGGGCAGTATGCATACTACCACTATTAATGTCTGGGCTGCATTCACTGAGCTGTGGTGTGGGAGTGCTGCATGCCACCTGCAATATCACATGCATGATGTGTCTGCATGTGTGTGTGTCTGCGTGTGTGTGTCAGCGTGTGTGTCTCCGCATGTGTGTGTGTGTGTGTGTGTGTGTGTGTGTGTGTGTGTGTCTGTGTGTATATCTGCATGTGTGTGTGTGTCTGCGTGTGTGTAATGTATCTTACAGTATGTCTTTGTTTTCACAGGTGCTGTAGGTGCGTTCCCCTCCTGCGTTCCATCTGATTCTAGTGTCCCCACAGATACTAGCGGTGATGACCATGTGCATGAGGCACAGGCAGGGTCATCATGGGCAGAAGCTGTGCCATTGGTTAACATCCCACCTATGTCCCCTTCATCTCCGCACACGGTTCAGATGCCAACACATACCACATCACTGTTGCCCATAGAGGAAGGACAGTCAGCGTCTGTTGGCACTGAGCAGGAATGTGTGGTGGCTACAGAAGGTGCGGGTACACACCATGTTGCCAGTGTAATGACTGGTGATGTGCCACACAGGCATGTGGCTGGTGCTGCTCATAGGAGGAGCTCTGGTAGACATGCACCTGCCGTACAGGGTGCAGCAGCTGGTATCACCAGACGCATGTTTCAGACTGTAATGGCGGCACAGGCACGTGCCGAACGGCAGAACCAAGAAGGGCAGAGGCTGCAGAGGGCCGCAATCCGTTCCTTAAATGAGAACATCCTGTCATTGGCGAATGCTCAACAGCAGCTTGCCGATGTTCTGGATAGGAGATTAGGTGAGATGGTTGGAATCCTCAACCGCGGCATGTCAATCCGCGAGCGTGAGCTGTCTGTGCTGGAACACCTGGTAGGGGTGAGGCGTAGGACACGTGGCCGTAGGCCAGCAACACCACCTAGTGCAGGTCGACGTGTGCGTACCACCTCTCATGCCCACTCACACAGTGCTGGTAGCAGCAGCAGTGCAGCTGGTGCTACACCGGCCACACCAGGACACAGCAGGTCACGTGGACGTGGCCCTGGCCGGTCCCAGCGTGGACACGGTTCCAGCGGACATGTGTAATCGGAGAGTGGCCACTCCATACCTACACCTGGTAGTGCCTGTGCGACCCCAGGCAGACATGGGTCACATGGCCGCAGGCGGACACAGTGAGCCATACAACCTGCACTGTACAGTCTGGGGCTGCCAAGTATACCCCGTGTAGGCATCACAGATGGCTGAACTGTGTACACACATACCCACACACAGCAGACACAACTGTAGGGCTCCACCACATCCACATGCATTCTGCACAGTCATGCCCAGTAAATGCACCGGCCCTTACACACACACATGATGTCATCCATTGGTACAGCCTATGCCCCTGGCACACATATCACCCTGTGCATATGATGAAGCCTCTGCCGCAGCACCGTGATCCACACCATCGGTGCACGGTTATGCAAACATATTCTGATGCACAGGGTGGACAAGATAGTGAGAGGTGTATGTGATACCTGTGTCCGCATAGTGCGTGATGTGTATGTTGCAGTGGTTGTGTATGACAGGTGACAGGTGCGTATGTGACGTGGGTTGTGTACTGACATCATGCAGCAGACATACCATGTAGTGCAGGTACAGCATACATTGATCTGTGTACACGGTATGCGTGGCGGTTACATGTATAGCACCATGTTGGTTCTGTTAACCTGTATGCCAAATATGGTGTACTTGCATGTGCCTACTGGGAGCACTGTTATCAGTCCCCCACGTGTAGCTGTGGGTTACCCACAGGCACATCTGGCAATATCAGCATACCACAGGTACCCGCAACCTGCATGGACCCCTACATAGGTACATAGGCGCATAGGTACATACCAGGCTATGTGCCCTACGGCATGTGTAGGCCTAGCCAGAGTGTGTGGCTGTCACCACCCCTTAGGATGAGGATACTACATCCATCGGTCTGCTGTCCCTCTGTCCAGCAGTGACACAGAGATGATGCCTGGTGCATACCTATGATCACACATCCACACATCAGGATTACTCTTGGACAAAGTCAGTCAGGGGCTCTGCTTCACATGGGCTGGGAATCCTTTCCATGTTGTAGGGGGTCTCTGGGCAATGACCCTGTCCCCCCAGCACGTCCTATCTATGTCCGTGTTTAGGTTTCTGTCAGTTGCTTCTGTGCCCGTGTTTGCTTGGAGCCTAGGAGGTGGAACATGTCCATGTCACCCAGGTCGGACATGGCCATGTATGTCAGGCACAGATCACCACAGAGCAGACGGGCTGAGAAGGTATACAGCCGGAGTCCCCTTGGTCGGGCAGCGTGTGACACATGTCTCAGCACCTTTATCCCTGTGTTGTGGAACGTTTGTGGTCCTTCCGAGTGCTGCAGGTGTCAGGTTAGGTACATCCCAGATGTGGCGTTGTACGCAATCATTGGTCTGATGTGTAAAGAGTACAGGGGTACAATGAACTCCCCTGATGTGGATGTGAATCCCTTCATGACCAGGTGGCCACAGTGGAATGTCTTCCCAACCACATTGGCAAAGTGAGTGTCGACAGAGGTTACCGACAGGTTTGGTACCCATGTCCCTGATCACGTCCACCATGTTTAATGGATTACCACCTATATGGTAAGTCGGGGTGAACATGTCTTTCCCACTGGGTAGGTCTACACCTTCCCTGGCATGTAGCATCAGGCCATGGCTCTGGCACCAGTTATCCATTTCTATGAGACCCCAGGTGGATGTCCGTGTCTGATGGGGTGTTGAGTATGGTGGCTGGTGTGCAGTCATCTGCATACCTCGTCTGCCACAATCCCCCTATGTTTGCATGCACATTGGAAGGTTGAATGCCGAACAGGAGGGGGCCCAGGACTGAGCCCTGTGGGCCACCACTCGAGACCAGCTTGGAGTCTGACATGGCACCAGGAACACAAACCTTGTGTGGTGTGACCTCCATCCAGTTGGCAAACCATCGTGTGACATATGTCTCCACATGTACGCTGGTGAGCCTTTCCATGATGCCCACGTGGAGTGTTGTTTGAGCGCTCCCGCCAGGTCATGGTAGTCTGTGCAAACCGACGTACCCCCATCAATGGCCTTAGTGAGCCCTCCAGACAGGTCGAGCAGGTTTGGGAGGCAGGATCTGCCCTTGATTAAGTCGATGTGGGTATGTTCTGGTATTGGCTGTACACCACTGTCTTTATTTATGGGCTCCAGTATGGACCTCCCCACAGCTTTGCAGACAAGGCTTGTCAAGCTGATAGGGCAGGGATGTCTACAGTCCATAAGAGCACTACCCTGGTGTAGTGGGACCACAGTTGCCGTATGCCATCCAGCGGGGACGTAGCCCGTAGTAAGCCTAAGATGAAACAGTGGCCTTATGTGCGGGGCGAGGGCCTCAATGAGGTTGTGTAGCACACAGCCAGGGACACCATCTGGTCCCATTGGTGCTGTGTTCACTGCTTAACAGATATCAGCTCTCTCATGGGCATACGAGATGTTTGTGAGGCTAGACTCTGGTGGGATGGATATGTCCCCTCTTGGGGGGGTAGATGTATGCATGGAACATGTCCGCAGGTTCGTTGACAATCTCTGTGGGTTCAGTGATCATTGTACTATTCTGGAGTAATTCCGGGCATGACTGTGTGCTCCCACCCATGTCCCTACCACAGCTAAGGAAGGCCCTACGGTTGTCTTATGTGTCCTTTGCAGTACCACTCCCACAGGCGGCCTTGGATGATTGTATGAGTGATCGTATGTTAACGCCGGTATTAATCAGTGATGCCTTCCCTGGTACTGATATTGCTCTGTCATGTATTAGCTCCAACTCTTGTTGTACAGTTTGTCAATGGCTGGGGTCCACCAGACCATGTGCCCGCCTTCGGTGGGCAAGGTCCTGATGTTATCAGGATCGCTTGGTGCAGACATTCCTGGGGGTGCTCATAGAAGGCAATTGTAAGGGTTTCAGCAGTGTGGCCTGTGTTTACCACTGGCATGGAGGCCTTGTAGGGTACCACACCAGTCGTATGATGTGTGTGGTTCGCTGTGGAGAGGTCGTCACTGTGGTCCCCCATGCCGGTGTTGGGTGCAGGATGCGGATCTCCAGTGGGTTCACTATATGGTCTGACATCACCATTGAGGGATGTACATCCTGTGTGGAGCATATCGTCCCCATGTGTGATTATCAGAACTGGTATATGTCCCCCCCTTGTGGGTATGGTGCATGGTTGTTCCACAGCATTCAGGTGTATGAACACCTGGGACCTTTGGCGTAGGGTGTTGTGTCCTGGGTAATGTTCCCGGTCTATGTATGGGTGGTTGATGTCACCCAATATGACGGTGTTGTGAGAGCATTCACACTCACCAGTGTCTTCAGGAAGGCTGTGCAGGTATCCTGGGTTTGGGAGGGTGGTCTGTAGCATGCAACAAACTGTAGGGCAGTCCTACCCATGGTTAATTGCACATGGATATTCCCCGCTGCTACGTGCATCTCTGCCAACTTGGAGGTGTGTGTATCCTTCATGGAAATGGAGACTCGCACTCCTTCTGTGTTAGGTCCTGGTTATGGTCCTGAACGCGTGATATGGGGTATTGTCTGGGGGGTTTTCCAGTGTAAGTTTAGTAAAATACATTCCCCTTGGGGGGGGGGCCCTTGGGAGTGGGGGCAAACCCCTTTTTTTGGGGGTTTTGGGAGTGGGCCTTTAGGGGGCCCAAAACCCCTTTAAAACCAGGGGGAGTGCGAGCCAACCAAACCTTTGGAAGGGGTGGCCCGGGGTTTGGGCCAAAGGGCCCAATGGGTTCCCCTC